>NW_015628726.1:2834595-2861973 GCF_001515625.1 Sinocyclocheilus rhinocerous | reverse complement strand
ATCTTTTTTTTATTTTTTTTTTTTACTTTTTTTTTAATGCTCTAAACAATGTAATGACATCAAAAAATAAAACAAAATTCCTAAAATGTTTTGCCGGGGCTTAAGAGGTTAAGTAAAACAAAGAACACTGCAAGAAATGCAAATATACAAGAAAATGCCATTTCATTTTTTATACTCCAAAATTTCACATTTAATTCAGTGTGTTACTTGTCCTTTATTTTTGTGAAATTATTTGTGAAATGTACTAATGATTTCTGAGAGAAAATTGTTTCAAAGATTTCTACACCAGTTTTTTTTTTCTTCAGTATATTGACTTGAAAGTATCTCAGTAATAGCTGTGTTCAGATTCATGCGTCTTGCATAACGGGTCTTTTCAATCATGTGGTCGTGGAACAGTTGAGTCTTGTTCATCAGATACTATATAGCCACAAGAGCACCTGATCTCCATGCACACATTCACATAAAAACACATCACAATGACGGTTCCTTATTAGGCCTATGCTATGTTATTGGACAGTGCAGCCCTGAAGCAGCTCTTATTTCCGATCATTGATTGCCTGACTTCCTGCAATAATAAACAGAGCAATTGCTCCGGATGGAATATAGGAGGATATCGGAGCTTTTTGTTTTCCTTTTCAAATGCTGTTTGTGTGTGATCACTCACATATGGACAGATATCTAGTACAAATATCTAGTGTTCTTATTCCTTTAAAAACTTAAAGGACAACAAAACATTAATTCATCCAGTGATTAAAGGGATAGTCCACCCAAAATGAACCACATTTATGTCATTCCAAACCTGTATGACTTTCTTCTGTGGAACACACACAAAAAAAAGATTTTAAAAATGCCATTTCCTCTTTTTCCTCAAAAAGAACGTTTTTTTTCTTTTCTTTTGTGTTTCAAAGAAGAAAGTCATGCAAGTTTGGAATGACATGAGGGAGAGTCAATGATGACAGAATTTGGGTGAGCTTTCCACAAGTCAGGATAATTGGCATTGTCACCAAGGGCTGCTGGCTCAGTGAATCATGGGGAGAATGCCATTGCAGGCAAAACTTAAGTTGAAACTAAATTTAAAATCCCAGGCCTGTTGTATGTTTCATAAAGGTTAAAAGTTAAGGTGGAGAAGGACACATATATTTTAGACCGCAGATATGATCCATTAAAAAAAGGAAATGCATTTCCTCACAGGCTGACAGCTCTTAAAAGAAATCCAAATAGAATGACCCCGGGTTATGCTGCTTGTGCATAGAAATGCCCTTCAATTTAGAATCAGGATGGCTTTTAGTTGAGCAAAGCTTTTTTTTTTTTTTTTTTTGCCTGTTTACAAGTCAAGGTTACAGGGTCTACCACAGGAATGATGGACGTTTATTGGTTGAAAAAATTGCATATTCATGTTCATTTAGTGTCGCCGCACTAATTCAAATTAATATTGCGAGGGTGGTGAAAAATTCCAAACATTTTCAATCAGAAAAATAATTTCCTGCCTGTATTTTCATCCTTCATTAGGAGAGCCGCATGAGAGGTCATGTCCTCTTTTGCAGATTTGAATCGATACATAACCCTGAGAGAATTCAGTGTGTGTGTGTTTGTATGTAGACCATATGTGTGTTTGATTAAACTATACATAAAGCTCAGTTCGGTTTTACTTTTATAAATGGCTTCCTGCCAGATGTCTTTTTCTAATTTCCAGGAGTAATCTGTTTAATAAAGTTTTAATGATATTCCATAGACTAAGCAATTTTTGCAATAGACTGTTCCACCACTCCATAAAAACGGTGGGGTAGATGATGATGTGTTTGTTTACTATGGCTAAATGTGGTAACTTCAGTATATTTTTCTTAGTAAACACTTCCTGAAGGAAATTATTTCGCCTAGCTGCTGTAATGAAAAATTAACAGTCTATTATATGATTTTTTTTTGGTGCATATTAAATTTTTATAAAGTTCAAATGAGCTTGCATTGATTAAAAGGATCAGGTCCAACGCTTGGATATTAATCAGCAGCTCAAACTTTTCCACAAGTCTACATGTCAGTAGCCATGCTAATGTGAAAAATAACTTAAGCTTGGGGAAACAATTCCAATCATGCTATTTAAATAACATGGTGTATTTCTGAAAATGCATAAACCTCAGTCATTCATTATTAAACACACAAATATAGTCATTTTAAACAGACAAAATTACAGAATTGCAACACCCATACTGTGAATAACTGCTGTCACACTTTGATTATTTCACCCAAAATAAGAGTTCTTGTCATAATTTGTCATAATTTGTCATAATTTGCTCACTCTTATATTGTTTAAAATGCATGTGATTTTTCAACACATTTCAACAATTTTGACACAATGCATTTTATTCTGCTATGAAAAACAATATGAGATGTTAAAAGACCATAAAAGTCTTCTGAAAAGTCTTCATTGTCTTCTGAAGACAAATGATAGCTTTGTGTGACAAACAGGCCAACATTTATTACTTAAAATCTTGTTTTTGGTGAACTAAAAATGATCTCTTACGTGCTTAAGTGTTGCTAAGTGTTCCCAAAGAAGACATTTAAATAAATCAAAATTATTATGACTGTCAATATATAAGTTGCATTGGATATACTGGAACACAGTGTGTATTAGTTATGGCATTGAGAAGTGGGCAGTTATTTAGTTATTCACTTTTGTTCTTCATCCAATGGCAATTTTTAAATACCATAAATTTTATTAACAATGTATAAAGGTCATGTAATTTAAATATGGTCTCTCTTGTACTGATCGTGCTCAAGCAATAAAACTCTTTTGTGTTCTGTGTGATAGGAATGCTTAACTTGGATGCCGCTATACGCTCTTGGAACTGAACACTATTCTGAGTAACAGTCCAGATGATGGACCCTGCGATCTTTGGAATATATTTATTGCAAATCTTTAAGGAAACAATGAAAATGGATAAAACACACCCGTATGGACACAGTCAACTGGACGCACTCTGTCTGACTTTCATGCTAATCACTGCATATTTCCTTACGCCCCCCTTCAGCATGCAGACTGGCCTTCCAGACGAGCACTCACCTGCAGAGTCTGGCTAACATCACAGGAATTCCACTCTCTCGCAGGAAGCATCATTAATAATATCACTGAAGATATCCATTTTAGTAACAAATTAGATTTTTGCCCTGTTATATAATTCAAGTTGATTTAAATGTGTAAAATTGTACTATCGAATTAACCTAGATTTTGACATTTTCAGATTCATTTCTGGGGCATTGCTAGAGTGTTGTGGGTAGTTGCTAGGTTGTTGCTAAGGTGTTCTGAGTGGTGTCTGGGGAATTTTTAGAATGTTGTGGGTGGTTGCTGAGGTTCTGCATAGTTTCTGGGAAGCTACTAGAGCATTGTGGGTGATTGCTGGGGTTGCTAAGGTTCTGAGTGATTCCTAGGAAATTACAAGAACACTGTGGATGGTTTCTAGGGGGTTGCTAAAGTGTTCTGAGTGATTTCTACAGAGTTGATAGAATGTTGGCGGTTTCTAGGGGGTTACTAAAGTGTTCCGAGTGGTTGCTACAGAGTTGATAGAATGTTGGCGGTTTCTAGGGGGTTACTAAAGTGTTCCGAGTGGTTGCTACAGAGTTGATAGAATGTTGGCGGTTTCTAGGGGGTTACTAAAGTGTTCCGAGTGGTTGCTACAGAGTTGATAGAATGTTGGCGGTTTCTAGGGGGTTACTAAAGTGTTCCGAGTGGTTGCTACAGAGTTGATAGAATGTTGGCGGTTTCTAGGGGGTTACTAAAGTGTTCCGAGTGGTTGCTACAGAGTTGATAGAATGTTGGCGGTTTCTAGGGGGTTACTAAAGTGTTCCGAGTGGTTGCTACAGAGTTGATAGAATGTTGGCGGTTTCTAGGGGGTTACTAAAGTGTTCCGAGTGGTTGCTACAGAGTTGATAGAATGTTGGCGGTTTCTAGGGGGTTACTAAAGTGTTCCGAGTGGTTGCTACAGAGTTGATAGAATGTTGGCGGTTTCTAGGGGGTTACTAAAGTGTTCCGAGTGGTTGCTACAGAGTTGATAGAATGTTGGCGGTTTCTAGGGGGTTACTAAAGTGTTCCGAGTGGTTGCTACAGAGTTGATAGAATGTTGGCGGTTTCTAGGGGGTTACTAAAGTGTTCCGAGTGGTTGCTACAGAGTTGATAGAATGTTGGCGGTTTCTAGGGGGTTACTAAAGTGTTCCGAGTGGTTGCTACAGAGTTGATAGAATGTTGGCGGTTTCTAGGGGGTTACTAAAGTGTTCCGAGTGGTTGCTACAGAGTTGATAGAATGTTGGCGGTTTCTAGGGGGTTACTAAAGTGTTCCGAGTGGTTGCTACAGAGTTGATAGAATGTTGGCGGTTTCTAGGGGGTTACTAAAGTGTTCCGAGTGGTTGCTACAGAGTTGATAGAATGTTGGCGGTTTCTAGGGGGTTACTAAAGTGTTCCGAGTGGTTGCTACAGAGTTGATAGAATGTTGGCGGTTTCTAGGGGGTTACTAAAGTGTTCCGAGTGGTTGCTACAGAGTTGATAGAATGTTGGCGGTTTCTAGGGGGTTACTAAAGTGTTCCGAGTGGTTGCTACAGAGTTGATAGAATGTTGGCGGTTTCTAGGGGGTTACTAAAGTGTTCCGAGTGGTTGCTACAGAGTTGATAGAATGTTGGCGGTTTCTAGGGGGTTACTAAAGTGTTCCGAGTGGTTGCTACAGAGTTGATAGAATGTTGGCGGTTTCTAGGGGGTTACTAAAGTGTTCCGAGTGGTTGCTACAGAGTTGATAGAATGTTGGCGGTTTCTAGGGGGTTACTAAAGTGTTCCGAGTGGTTGCTACAGAGTTGATAGAATGTTGGCGGTTTCTAGGGGGTTACTAAAGTGTTCCGAGTGGTTGCTACAGAGTTGATAGAATGTTGGCGGTTTCTAGGGGGTTACTAAAGTGTTCCGAGTGGTTGCTACAGAGTTGATAGAATGTTGGCGGTTTCTAGGGGGTTACTAAAGTGTTCCGAGTGGTTGCTACAGAGTTGATAGAATGTTGGCGGTTTCTAGGGGGTTACTAAAGTGTTCCGAGTGGTTGCTACAGAGTTGATAGAATGTTGGCGGTTTCTAGGGGGTTACTAAAGTGTTCCGAGTGGTTGCTACAGAGTTGATAGAATGTTGGCGGTTTCTAGGGGGTTACTAAAGTGTTCCGAGTGGTTGCTACAGAGTTGATAGAATGTTGGCGGTTTCTAGGGGGTTACTAAAGTGTTCCGAGTGGTTGCTACAGAGTTGATAGAATGTTGGCGGTTTCTAGGGGGTTACTAAAGTGTTCCGAGTGGTTGCTACAGAGTTGATAGAATGTTGGCGGTTTCTAGGGGGTTACTAAAGTGTTCCGAGTGGTTGCTACAGAGTTGATAGAATGTTGGCGGTTTCTAGGGGGTTACTAAAGTGTTCCGAGTGGTTGCTACAGAGTTGATAGAATGTTGGCGGTTTCTAGGGGGTTACTAAAGTGTTCCGAGTGGTTGCTACAGAGTTGATAGAATGTTGGCGGTTTCTAGGGGGTTACTAAAGTGTTCCGAGTGGTTGCTACAGAGTTGATAGAATATTGGTGGTTTCTAGGCGGTTACTGAAGTGTTCTGAGTGATTTCTACAGAGTTGATAGAATGTTGGTGGTTTCTAGGCGGTTACTAAAGTGTTCTGAGTGATTTCTACAGAGTCTATTAGAATGCTAGATTGTTGTGGGTGGTTGCTAATGTGTTCTATGTGGTTTCTAGGGAGTTATTAGACAATGTGTTGGGTGGTTGTTGGGGTTGCTAAGGTTCTACATACTTTTTAGGGAGTTACTAAAACAGTTGCTATAGGGAGTTACCAAGGTTTTGAGTGTGTTTTTAAAGTGTTGCTAGATGGATACTAAAGTGTTCTGAATGGTATCTAAAGAAACCATGAGTTGCTAGGTGGTAGCTAAAGTGTTGTGATTGGTTTCTACGGAGTTGTTATAATATTGTGGGTGGTTGCTGGGGGTTGCTAAGGTACTGCATAGTCTCTAGGGAGACACTGGAGCATTGTGAGTGGTTGCTATGGCTCTGAGTGGTTTCTGGGGAGTTGCTAGAACATTATATGAGGTTGCTAATGTGTTCTGATTGGTTTCTAGGAAGTTCTTAGAGAATGTTGTGCTGAGGTTCTGCGTTGTTTATGGGGAGCTACTAGAACATTGTGGGTAGTTTCTAGGGGGTTGCTAAAGTGTTCTGAGTGGTAACTAGAGTTAGAGTCTGGCTAACATTACAGGAATTGCACTCTCTCGCATGAAGTGCCATTATTGCATATGTGATTTATCACATTATTCCATGGGAACATGTGCACACATTTCTGCAGAGCTCAATTCGCAGCTCCTCTTTTCTCATGCATAAATACACTGAAGGTTTGATATTAATCCCAAGTTCAAGAGCATCTTGACGTCAGCATGTACCCAGGTGGGGCTAAACCATCATCAGCCCTTGAGACCTGCAGCCTTGTGCCCAAATTATCCCCTCATCTTTTGTGTGTGTGTGTGTGTGTCTGTGATTGTGTGAAATCGAGAATGGGTGTGGCATATACAACTACCATCAGACACACAATTTCATGGGCTTTACTCTCATCCAGGTCCATGTCTCTGTCTCACAGGATATTGGATGGTGTATCCCAGATCTCAAGACTTCTCTGCCAACAGCAACTGTGAGTTAAAACCCTTTGTTTTCCCGCAATTTATAATGTTTTTGCTGTTTGTTGGGTTTACGTTATGTTCCTTTAGCTTTATTTGTCTTTGTCAGGTTTATTGCCCTGGTATTAAGGTTGTGATGGCTGCAGGTGTTGAACGCACCGAGAACGTCATTTGGTGAATCCTGCTGTTATGAAAGTGGATGACGCAGGGATATCCTGACACAAGCCCTGCAGGCCGACCGAGCGTGAGTAGAAGTGCTCTGAGACCTGCAATAATAGTAAGTTATGCCCATGTGTAATATCATGGCTCAGGTGAAAAAGCATTACGATAGTGATAGTGTTTATACTTTCAGTGAGCAAGAGCATGTTCTATGATTTGACAGACATTAATGTAGAATCCTATAAAAAAAATTAAATTCTAGACATAACTGAGAAACCAGAATTGATCCCAGAAGCTCACATGAAAGTCGGAATCTGTGAACGTAGCACATACTGTAAAAGCTGTTTTTTCGTTTCTAATTGAGAAGAAATGAAGGAAATCTTTCACCAGGGATGCTGAGAATTTTTTTTGTATGAGTAATATTTTACAGAAACATTACATTTGTTAACATTAATGCATTTTTTGAATTAACAATGAACATTTTTAATAGCATTTATTAATCTAGGTTAATGTTAATAATGTAAATTTATGAAAAACATTGTTGTTTATTGTTAATTATTATTTGTTCATTATACATTAACTAACATGTATATAATATATCATTAACTAACAAACTGTATAACATTAGATGGTAAAAATCTATTTATTTCTAATGTGTTTTTAACACATTTTCTTAATCTAGGTTTATGTTAATTTATAAAAGGTGGTTGCGTCATGATAGTTGTTCATAAAGCATTAACTAAAGTTTTATTTATTTATTTATACAACTTAAGAATTAGTATGTATTATGTGGAAATTAACATTAGATTAATGTGGAATAATTATTTTTCATTGTTAGTTCATTATACCTAATGCATTAGTTAATGTTAACAAACTGAACCATATTATGTTACCAGTATATCCCAAATATATAATAAATTTTTCCATATATTTCATTTAATCATTTGATAGATGCATTTTTATTTTTTGTTCATATATTTTATAGTAATTTTATATACTTTACCTCTTTAATTGTGTGAAGAAAGTGAAAATAAAAATAAACGTACTGCTCTCCATGCATATGTATGAGACCATCTTCCTTAGATGCTTTCTATATTTCAAGATAATTGCACTATTTATATCACGCCATGTGACTGGAATACAGCAGGACTTTGTTCAGCCATCACGCATATTTAATCGTAATATAAATGCTGTGGTGATTATCTCATTGAGAGATGGTTTTGCTGACAGACAGTGGTTCCATGTGACCATCTTATTCCAGAGGGACTAGTTAAGGGTGAGTGCGCTCACTCGTGCCTGCTGGCTAAATTCTGGGCCATTAGGCAGAAATACATATCTACCAGCTGTTCAGATGTTTGAATGTGTGTCACTGCGTGGTTTTAATGTCCACCATTCCCTTTGTGCATTTCTTTTTAATTAAGAGCGAAAGATGGTTGTTAGTAGCGCTGTGGAGATATGTCTGACCTTGCTTTCTTAGGGCTTAATGTTGACAAATGTCCCATTCGCCTCTTTCAACACAGTCTGTCTGTAAAGCGCTGCTCCGGCAGATAGCTATCAGGGGATTTGACTGTACCGCTTTCAAAGACTTCACAAAGACTTTATAGACTCATGCTTTTTACAGAAGCAGGGCTACACAACCATTACTTTACAGAATAGAATAAATGCATTGAATTAAAGTAACACAACTGATTAAATACAGAACAATATCACTGAAGATATCAATATTATCTATAACAAATTTTATTTTTGCCCTATTGTATAATTCAGCATTATTTTAAATATGTAAAACTGTACAGTAGAATTAGACAGTGTGTCCACCAAAGTGTTTTTTCCCGAGGCTAGCATATTTTTCCAGATGTTTTTAATGGGAGCCATCCTTTTTTTAAAACGCCAACAGTGTGATGAGGCACTGAGCGTCTTTTTCATGCTGAGCACTCTTTTTTTTTTGCATTAGCCGAACGTTGAAGAATGTTCAAATTTGAGTAAAACACAACGCTTTCATTGTCACTTTTTACCCAGCCTCCAATCAGAGTGGAGGAGGGGCAGGACAAATACCACACCGACCAACTGCCACATTCTGCTTGGACAACAGCAACAGATGACAAGAAGAAGCACAACAATGACACAAAATCATTTTTTAAAAAAGGGCCAGACAAAGTACTTTACATTGTGTCGACAATTTCGTATTCAGAAATAAACTATCTGCGAAATGTATCATAGCAGCCAAAGCATCTTAACTGAAAAAAAATAAATAAAAAAAACATTGCGCCGCAGAGGCACTCTCAAGCTCTCACAGCTAGGCCTTTTCAGGTGGCTGAAAACGCTTTGTATACACGCCCTTATGCAAGACAGATTAGCTAGCATGTTTCTAAGACATTGCTAGAGGGTTGTGGGTAGTTGCTAGGGTGTGGCTAAGGTGTTCTGGGTTGCTTTTCCCAAAAGCAACTATGGTCTCAAGTTTCGTCAACACCAATAGAGTTCAATGGACATTGCAACCATAGTTAGCAAACGATGCTTTTGGGAAACGCACCCCTGAGTGGTTTCTAGGGAGTGTCTAGAATGTTAGGCAGTGGCTAGTGTAACGGAGGCCAGCGAGTAGGTGTTGTGCAGGTAAACCTCACTCCCCTGCAGGCTGCAGTCTTTAGCCTCCTTGTTAGTGCGTCCGCCTCCCATGCCGGAGACCCGGGTTCGAGACCCACTCGGAACAAGAACGGTGAGGACCCAGGACAGAGGGGTAACACTAAGGTTCTGCATAGTTTCTAGGGAGCTACTAGAGCATTGTGGGTGGTTACTAAGGTTCTGAGTGGTTTCTAGGAAGTTACTAAAATATTGTGGATTTCTAAGGAGTTGCTTGAGCATTGTGGGTGGTTGTTAGGATTATGCATCATTTCTAGGGAACTAATAGACCATTGTGGGTGGTTGTTAGGGGGTTGCTAAGGTTCTGAGTGTTTTCTGTTTTTTTTTTTTAGAATGTTGTGTGTGGTTGATATGGTGTTGCTAAGGTCGTTTGTGGTTTGTAGTAAGTTTCTAGAACATTGTGGGTGTTGTTAGACAAGCATCCCTAACTACTTATTGCTCAGATGAGACATTTGCATAAAGAACCGTGTTAGACATTTGTTGATTTATTGTTTAGGTTCAATGCACAAACATTAAGGGTGCATGGACATAATAAATGTTAGACAGACCGTCCTCTGACCGCAGAATTCAGACGCTGTGCTTGTATTTTCCATGTGTAGATTTATAATGCAACGTTACACCTTTCATTAAGTGGAGCTGGCCGCTAACATGTGGCCATGAGTGGCTCACATTGGACACAGCTCCAGAGAGCTACTTGTAAAACTTGATCGCTTTCAAGGAAGGAGGCAATCAAACCAAAGTTAAAAAAAAAAAAACACGTTACAGAGGTAGTAACCTTTTGTTTGGATTTCAGGTATGGCTGACAAATTTTCACAAGGCAATATTGATTCATAAAATGGCCGATTACCTACTTTGTACTTGGTATCTGTGTAATACTCTGCAGCTGTTTAGTTAGTGTTACTTACAGAAGTGTAGACTCGGAGGACTGCAAGTGGGTGGCATTTGGGACGGGTCCTGAGAATTAGCCGTCCAATCAGATTGAAAATGGCAAATTTCAAAAGCTCTTGCCATTTTTGGTGTTCTGTGGACGCACATTCAGAAACCATTGTGACAAAGAGTTCAATATGAATGATCTCTTCCTAACTTATTTTTCACTGTTTCTTCCTCAATTTATATCCCCAAATGATATACTGTATCTTTTTTTTCTTCAAAACAGAGCAAGAGAGAGAGAGAGACAATTGGCCACGTTGCATACAGTATTGTCTCTTCAAGTTGCTTTAGAATAAATTGGATGGCATAAACTCTGTGAAAATCTTCATCTTGTTAACATTAGAGCATATTAATAGTCCATAGCTATAACAGTAAAACAAAAAAGGCTCCAAAAAAGCATGTTGTATTTTTCTGTCACTAATCTGTTTCCAGAAGGTTTACTTAAATTAAGTCCCATGAAAGACATATTCATTGCAGTGAATTACAGCGGAATTCAGGGAGCCATTTACAATGTGGCCTTTGCGAGGTTTATTAATATTATTCATGGATGTTGCACGCATGGAGTCACTTAAACTATTCTATGTAATTGCTTCCACTTTTCTTTAATGGCATATGGGTAGTTGCACACATGGGCAATTGATTTGTGACAGGAAAAGACCTCTGGATTGTTGTAGAAAGTATGCTGCCTGTCTCCCCGTGCTTGTGGTACTGAACAGTGAGCTAATGACCACAGTGGTTTCTGTCAGGATAGAGGATTGCTTTGAAATGGTAGCTGACCATTACATTCCATGTGCTTGAGATTCAGTTCCTAATGAGCCTTGGTGTAAGCTGTCTCACATGAAATTAATTCATTCTTCTAGTCTGCTTTACATTTCAAATATTGCATCTGATTATTTTTCTTGCATTTAATGCTACTGTATTCTTTTTAAAGCGATTTGTGGCTAGGCTATTCAAATAAAGTAATTAGGCTCTTGCATTCACTTGTAAATGTTTTTTACATTTAAATTGACATTTATTACAGTGTTTGGATGGCAGAAATGCATTCTGGTTAGGGATTGTTTTAAACAATTAATATATTAAATTATGCAATTAATTTAAACTGTTTAATGTGTTCCACTGAAGCTTTGTTTTGAAAACAAGTATGGCCAAGCCACGTGATGTGTAGCCATACTTGGCTACACATCACATCACTTTTTTTTATTAATAGGTATCATCATTTAAAACAGAACAGTGACGTTGTCTAAATATTTGCATACTTAATTCTGATCGGTCTTTTCTGTCTTGCATCTATTTAACAAGCAATAAATAAATAAATAATAAATACAAAAACAAACCCTAAAGCTTAAACTTAACTTTTTTTAATTTGTTGTGGGTGCATTTATTTTAGATTTACCTGCTGAACTTGGAAGTTCAGAGTTGTAACTTTTCTTATAAAAGAGCATTTTAAAACATCTTTCATTGGGAACATTTCTATTTCTCTATATTTTTGTGTCAGTTTTTCGTGAGAGTTTTTCCCAAGCTCAA
The DNA here is from genome assembly GCF_001515625.1 of Sinocyclocheilus rhinocerous. NCBI lineage: Eukaryota > Metazoa > Chordata > Actinopteri > Cypriniformes > Cyprinidae > Sinocyclocheilus > Sinocyclocheilus rhinocerous. The sequence continues at coordinate 2,850,055 of NW_015628726.1, read as the reverse complement.
TAAAAGTATTTCCTCTGCACACGTGTGCCATTAAAAGCACAAGCTTAGCTATTGTAGAGCTTTTAGCTCTCGCTGTATCTACAAGGTCATCTTAAGAGAATGCTCAGCCTACCTGCTCGCCCCACGGCTCCTAAACACTCCAGCAAACGCAGCCGTACTGGTGGGCACAGATATCCTACATGTGGAATCCTAATGACTTGAACCTTAAAGCACATCAAGCAACATTATTTTTTATTTTTTTAGATTTTGTGACAGGATTAGCTCTTTTTAGCATTTTAATAAGGCTGACACTTAAAATACCAGCCCTAAAAGCTTTTAAATTACTATGAGATGACCTAGAAAGATTTTAGTAATGGATATAAGGGTATTAAACTGAAATGAAAGGGGTCTCACAGCAGTCTTCTTTAGAATTTTCAGTCATTTTTATACCTTTTGACAGTGTATTTTTACTTGTGGGTTTGTATTGTATTTTGTCACATGTAATTGCAGTATGACATGTACCCAATATATATAAAACATAAAGTAACTGGCAACATGTCAGTGGCATAGTATTAATGTACTTTTAAAGAGTTTGAAATGTAGTTAAATTTGTGATGCATATATTTCCATAAATGCTATATAGGGATGCACTATATATTTAAATATTACTTATATCAGCCGATATAGAATATGCAATTGTTCATCATGCTCATTTCTCCTGTTTTTAAATTTTGATTCATTTTGCCACCATTAAACACTCACTTCGAAGATAATCTTAAAAAACAATCTTTGAAATCTTGAAATAAGTAAACACTGTTAATAATTAACTCCATTTTTAAAAAGATTATTTTTCATACTTTATATTATAATGTAATAATTGCGTTTTATGTAGCATTTTGTATTTTTGGTTACAAATTCATTTAATCAGAATATTGTAGATATATAATATTGTTCATTTAGCATATCATTTTGATATCTGTGCATCCCTAATACCGAATCCATATATGATTATGGATATATTGATTATTTAGAGTTAAGAGCATTTGGGGCAAAATTTGTAAGCTATTGGTGTTATTTTCCTCAATTTTATTGGCTGAAATTGTGTTAATGTTCTTCATATAGATTCAAGTAAAATATAACATGCGTAAACGCAAAAAAGACCCCCAAACACATTCCTTTATGCATGCACCCCATCTCTATCTCTTCCTCTCGTCTTTTCTCATTCATTCTCCCCCTCTGTGTCTGAGTGATATAGCACATGCATTGCACGGTTCTCTTGCTGCTATATTACCCTGCAGGTAGCCCCCGTTCCGACCCTGCTTTGTTTGCAAACTGTGTGCGAGTATCAGATTCCTCTTTGACAGGATGCAGTGAGCGTGGAGAGGCCGGCTGGTTCCGGCGATGTGCGGCCCACCTCCATGGGTCCTCACGTCTGGACAGATCAGGTCAGCCGGGGATGAATGCCTTTCAAAGCCTGTGTCAAAGCTGCGTTCTGGCTCTATGTGTCTGCCATCACCCTGAATGAACTCCAGTCTCCTCCTTTTGGTCTCTGCACCTGATCCGGAGATGTTAGTTGAGCGACTACAAAACAGCTTGTCAGCGTTTCTTCCTCCAGCTATGGTGGAATCGATCACTTTTGTATCTGCTCAGCCATGCTCTTTCAGAACAAACTGAGAGAGGGGTATTAATTAGGTTTTGGCCCAAAAAAATATTTGCTCACTTAAGCCACTCATATATTTTCAAAAAATATATAGACACTTTGTGATCACCAGGTTCCACAAGTGGCTTTTTGAAGCAAATGCCATAGAAGTAAGTACCATTTTTGGTTCTCCAATTAACTTTTCAGTGAAAATTCTGTCATTAATTACTCACCCTCATGTCGTTCTAAACCTGTAAGACCTCTGTTCATCTTCGGAACACAAATTAAGATATTTTTGATGAATTTTGAGAGCTCTCTGACCCTCCCATAGACAGCAATGTAATTACCACGATCAAGATCCAGAAACGGTGCAAGAAAATCGGTAAAATAATCCATGTGGCATCAGGGGTTCAACCGTAATTTTATGAAGCTACGAGAATATTTTTGTACTCAAAGAAAACAAAAATATCGACTTTATTCAACAATCCGTCTCCTCCGCGTCACCCTGGTGCCATTTTGGAGAGTATCCACTGAACGTAAACAGCGTATGCTATTCTGTGTCACGCTAGTCGTTATTTTTGTTTTCTTTGCATACAAAAGGTATTCTCGTAGCTTCGTAAAATTACGGTTGAACCCCTGATGTCACATGGATTATTTTACCGATCTCCTTGCTACGTTTCTGGACCTTGATCGTGGTAATTGCATTGCTGTCTATGGGAGGGTCAGAGAGCTCTCAAAATTCATCAAAAATATCTTAATTTGTGTTCCGAAGACGAACGGAGGTCTTACGGGTTTAGAACGACATGAGGGTGAGTAATTAATGACAGAATTTTCATTTTGGGGTCAACTAACCCTTTAAATATCCAAAAACTTTTAAATATCCAAAAAACTTTTTGGGGCCACCATGCAAAACCTTTTAAAATTCAAAATACGAATTGCTGGATTCACTTAATTGTCAATTCAGATAAGATATAGGGTTATCAGCAGAGTACAAGGCTCTTAAAAGAGTTGTCATTTTGGAGGAAGTGGTTACAGACATGTTCAACATTCAAAGTTAGCTCAAGGTTTTTCAAAAACAAAAGGAAAGATATCTTAATTAAGCAAACCATGAGTTCATTATGAACACTTCATTACCTAAATGCAGAATATATTGGGGAGACAAATTAAGATAGCAGAGCCGAATGGCTAATTAAGATAACAGTAATGAATGTACAATTGAATTTAGATAAGAACAATTGAATCATCAAACACTCTCGTTAGAGTGCTACTGTCATCAAGAACTATTGTAAATCTGCTCTGTTCGGGTTTGACACAGACAAGATGAGTTAATTTGCTCTTTTCTTCCTTCTCTCTCTCTCTCTCTCTCTCTCTCTCTCTCTTTCTCTCTGCTTACTGAATAAATAATTTTATTCCAAAATATTTCAAGTATTCCAACTTTATTGCATTAAACTAGATGAGATTAGTTGTGCTTGTCATGCAGAAGTTGCCATCATGTGTTATAGGTGATTTGCAGGGCATTGCTAAGTGGTTGCAAAGGTGTACTATGTGGTTTTCAGGCATTACTACAGTAAAATATTAAAAATATAGGTTCCAAAAGAGTTTTTTGCTTCGATGCTATAGAACCATTTGAGAGAACATTTCAGTAAACAGTTCTTAAAAGAACTAGTTTACTTAGTGTGAAGAACATTTTAATAATCTAAAGAACAGTTTTCCACTTTTCCACTTTAAAGAACCTTTTGCGCAATGGAAAGTTTCCATGGATGTTAACGTTCTTCATGAATCCATTGATGCCAGTAAAGATCCTACCTAAGAGTAGGCATCAATGGTTTAATATTCATGGAACCTTTCCATTGCTCAAAAAGTTCTTAGTGGAAAAATTTCTTCAGATTATTAAAATGTTCTTCACACTAAGTAAATAATGGTTCTTTTAAGAACTGTTAGCTGAAAGGTTCTTTTGGGAACCCAAAATAGTTATTCTATGGCATCAGTGAAAACCCTAATTTGGAAGCTTTAATTTTAAGAGTGTAAGTGTAGGCATCAAGTTGGCATAAGTGGTTCCACAAAGAACCTTTAACATTCATGAATCCTTTCCATTACACAAAAGGTTCTTTAGATTTTTAAAATGTCTTTCCCACTAGGAAAAAATGTTCTTTTAAGAACTGTTCACTGAAAGGTTCTTTGGGAAACCAATAATGGTTCTCCTATGGCATTGCTGCATAAGACCTCTTATGGAACCTTTATTTTTACCTCTCTGGTGTCTTCTGTAAGTTGGACTAGGTCTCATCGTGTGAGCAGCGTCCTTACGACTCCTCACGTAACCAGTTTCAATTTGAGACCTTGGGACAATAGAACAAGTGCCATGACCCACTTAATGTGAGCTAAAGACACACTGTTCTTGGCAAAGTTCATGAGACTGGAGCAAAATGGTGCACACAGTCTGGGGACAACAGATACACAATCTTTCTGATGCATTATGCAACAGCATGGCAGAATTTATCAGACCGCCAGTGACCATTTCTAAAGCGTTCAGGCTTGTTTGTTTAATTGCTTTGAAAGATAGAAAAATTGGCAATGAGGTCAACAGTGGTACTTTAAAAGATTAAAGTATGCGATTGCAATGTTATGCAAATGAATCTACTTCAAACAATAATGCTATTTTTGGTAACTGACTCTGTCATTATGCAACCTAATGAACTGCTTTCATGGTCTAACACTTCTCTCGTTCTTGTCTTATTTATTTATACACTTATTTTTTTCCCAAAAACTCCTCACTCCAGATAGATACATCAAACGATCATGAGAATAATTTGTCCCTATCTGCCTCCTCTCATTATTAAGTTGGGTGCATTCAGAGTTTCAAGGGGTCAAGAGTGCTTTTGTTTTTGGGGGTGCAGGGTTTTGTATGGCTCACCCCCTCTCAGAGCTCCTTCAGTGCACAAACACTCACACATTTTGGCATACAGCAGCGGTTCTCAGCTGATTGTGGTTTAGGACCCAGATTTTATAGTGGACATCAAGTAGCAAACCAACATGGTGCCAAAATAACTTATCGTATTAAAATAAACGTAAATGTTTTCAACGTTTTCAGTACTGTGTCGACGCTTTTAAGGCGCAGTTTCAAGTTCCATTCAGTTCTTTGAGCCATATTGTATTAGCCACACCAGGTGACTATGAATTAGTGCTCAAATGCCATCCAAAAATAGTTGCAAAGTCAGTCTTTTATTTATTCATTCATTTGTTCATTTATTAATTTGTATATTATTAGTAGTATAATATATTAAAAAAGTGACTTGACTTGACTATCGTCTTGCTACAGCAGCTTTATTGCAGAATTTGGATTTGCCTCATTTTTTAATTTTGCATAATTGATTCTAGGGCTGCACGATTATGACAAAAATCATAATTGTTGATTATTCCCTTGAAATTGTAATTTCGATTAGTAATTACGATTATCACAATTTGCATTGAATGATGTTTACTATTGTTTGAAGCAACCGCGCATGCCATATTTTTAGATGAAAATAAACAAGCTGAAAACACTCTGAAAAACTTGTATTGCTTTTCTATAGTATTAAGCCTCAAATGTAAATATACATTGGATTGGTTTCTTCTTTAAATAAAAAAGTAAAAATATGCATGGTATTATAATGTTATACTAAAACTAAAATTAAAACAAGAGAACGGGGGAAAACCCCTTAAGATAACCTGTAGAAAGAAAAAAAAACAGGTCTTAAGCATGCAGAATAACATAAGTGTACTTTGAACAATTAACTTTGAAAAGAACGATTATAATCGTGATTGTAATTCGATTAATTTTGCAGCCCTAATTAATTCTGTTATTTCCCAGTTATTATTATAATATTTTTTTTTACTGTGAAGCTGCTTTAAAACAATATCTGTTTAAAAATAAAGGTGACTTATGATGATAATAATAATAATAAATTATAATTATTATTATTTGTAGTAGTAGTAGTATGTATGTATGTATTTGTTTGCTTGAATGTTTATTATTATCATCTTTATTTTTGTTCTCATTTCTGTTATGCATTTCAGGTTTTAAGCAGGTGAAGACTTGTGATATGATGAGTTAAATATTTTGGATCTCTTTAATCATTGTATTTATTATTATTATTGTTGTTGTTGTTGTTATTTTAATCCTTCTAATTTCCTCTTCTGTTTTTGCTTGCTATTTTTGTTATGCCTTTTTAATAGTATTTTTTACATTTTGGCTTATGAAGCACTTTGAGCCACCCTTTAAGTTTCGAAGGTGCTAAGTAACATTATTGATGTATTTTTGTATCATTATTATTTCATTACTTGCATTTAGCAACATATTTTCCCTGCTGTCCGCAACCCACCAACCGGCGTAGGGGCCGACTGCTCTTGAAACCAGCAATCGTATGACATCCCAGCAGACGTCCTGTAAAGAGGGTGTGGGAATGCAGGAGACACGCAGAATGCGATATGTGCATGTGTGTTTGGGGGGAAGGGGTCGTTTGTAATTGCGGTAAACAGGTTACTGAACCAAGGGGCCCCTTCTTTGAATGGTAAATCAGCTTGGCTGTCACGCGATTACAGCACAACCGCATGTAGACTAGACGGGCAGAGAAGATCGAAGCTTCCGCTTTCTTTCTCTTTCCTTTTCTTTATCATTATCTTTCCCTTTCTCCTCATGAATGAGGCCTTTCTCAGGCTGGCACTGGGACACTTGGCTTGCCATAGACTACTAATGTGCTGTGAGTTTCTGGTCGGGCATTAAAAAGACGGCTCAATATGTTCAGGGTCCTGATGACAGGAGGTTGTGGAAACCATCTCTCAATGTATTACACACATCAGTTGATCTGCCAGGGGAAAGTGTTTCTGCTTATCAGGGCTGTAATCGGATATCTGGGCTGTGTGTGTGTTTTTATACTCTTTCTCCTCAGGGTAACAGGGTCTTTTGCAGTCAGGTATGGGTCAGGAAGTATTGCTTGATGATTCCTCCTTTATTCCACGCATGTTATTGTTTCCTTCCAGGCCAAATTCCAAAGCTTATACCTGTGTGTTGCAACGGTTGAGGGTTTGCTGGTAAAAATAACATTGTGCAAGTGGGTTCAGGGATCGAGACTTACTGGGGTTAAGTGGCTTGGCAGATACGGTTTCCATGAACGTGAGCTCAAGATTACCTGGAAACGCTCAAATTCCACTTAGATTTTGGAGTGTATTTAGTAGCTGTGCTTAGAAACCAGTATAAGGTAAAATTACATTTAAAGGGATAGCTCAACCAAAAAATACAGTTAGAGAACTCTGTCATCATTTACTCATCCTCATGTCATTCCAAACCTGTATGACTTACTTTTTTCAATGGAACAAAAATGACATGTTTTGAAGAATTTTTGAAATTTAAGTTGTTGTTATCTGGAAATCTTTCCTTTTGCTGTAACTCTTAAACTTTGTTTGCACTTCCGCATGCATAAACAAACTTGACACATGAAGATGTGATGTGCCAGGTTTCACTTCAGAGATGCCAAACAACATTGGTTTTTGTGTGTCTCATATCCAGCACACTCTCATGACTACTTACAAGATGGTGAAATTGTAAATTATTGTATGCCTTTGCTGGCTGGCTGTTTATTGTTTTTCCTATTACAATCATGGTCAATCAAGTTGAGAAGTTTGGTAACGGTTGAGTGTGTTTTATGTTTAGGTTTAAGATTGTTTTTGTACAAGGGTCAATGCCGAGACATCCCATTTTGGTGTCTGCACCAAGTTAAATTTACAAAAGTGGTTTTATGTACATAGAATGCATATTAAATGTAGGCAAAGTGTCTACTTTAATATTTCAGATAACTTTTGTGAAAATAAAATGTCAAAATATTTTTGCTGTAACTCTTAAACTTTGTTTGCACTTCCGCATGCATAAACAAACTTGACACATGAAGATGTGATGTGCCAGGTTTCACTTCAGAGATGCCAAACAACATTGGTTTTTGTGTGTCTCATATCCAGCACACTCTCATGACTACTTACAAGATGGTGAAATTGTAAATTATTGTATGCCTTTGCTGGCTGGCTTTTTATTGTTTTTCCTATTACAATCATGGCCAATCAAGTTGAGAAGTTTGGTAACGGTTGAGTGTGTTTTATGTTTAGGTTTAAGATTGTTTTTGTACAAGGGTCAATGCCGAGACATCCCATTTTCGTGTCTGCACCAAGTAAAATTTACAAAAGTGGTTTTATGTACATAGAATGCATATTAAATGTAGGCAAAGTGTCTACTTTAATGTTTCAGATAACTTTTGTGAAAATAAAATGTCAAAATATGGGTGAAATAATGTTCCATCGTGCTTCCATGCTGTAAAATCCCTTTTCATCTTTGACCCACAACCCAACTTTTACCATTTCACCATGTCAAATGAAATATTATGACTTCTCATGAGGCCAAATTGCTTGAATTTTGCACGTTTGAATATGTAGATGTGCACATGAGAATAAACAGAATCAGTTTTGGTTTGTTTCTTACACAAAACTGACTTGGAGACTTGAATTATGAGTCTTACAAGTTCTAATTTTACGGTACTTTTATGTCCTTACTGTACGGAAAAAGACAGACTAAACCATTTTTAAGAATATCTTCTGTGTTTCATAGGGAAAATAAATCATTTGGATAGTCATGAGGGTGATTAAATGGTGACAGATTTTTTTTTTCATTTTTCATTTTAATTACAGTTTAAGTTGAATGCTAGCACGTTGAAAAAAAAACCCGTCTGTTTGCACTGCAATTCTAGGAAGTGGGCATATGCATGTCATCACTGTCTGGACTTCATAATCAAGCGCTTTCTCTCTAGTCTCTATCAAGTCTCTTTCTCCTTCAACACCTGGTTAGACGTGGAGTGTGGGTGTGTTGTGTCAAATATCGGCTGCTGTGGGGCAGCAAATTAAAACGAGGTGCAATTTCCTCCAGTCTAATTAGCAGTACATTGGCAGTGTCTGTTTAGTCAGTCTGCCCAAGGCTACAGTGAGAGATTGACATGTCATTACATGAGTGAAGGAATAGGCTACTTGATACTATCACAATATGTTTATATTTACACAATATACCATAAGTTACCATTATGTCAATTTAACATGTTCATTTAGTGCAATTAAGCATTTAAAAAATGGAAATAATACAAACAATATATTGACCTCTAAAGCCACTTTTTGTAATATCTATTCATTGTTTGATTTAGGTTAATTGCCATTTATTTAGTTAATAATTCAGCATATGTTATTAATTCTGTTATTTTAATTGATTGACAACCCTAAACTGTGATATGCATGAGTTGCTATTAACAAAGAGTATGTTTGTGTAGATTCATGCAGTTTCATTTAGGTGTTGAGTTTAGCTTTTAAAGGCTGTAATTTTGCTTATGCATATGGTCTGATGGTTTTAGTGCATTTAATGTGTGTGTGTGTGTGTGTGTGTGTGTGTGTGAAAGCTCACATGGTAAAACAGTGTGCACTCTGGTCAGGTTCATGAATGGAAAGCATCTGTCATGTGTTGAGCTGTAAAAGCTGTGCAGTGTTCCCTGACTGTTTTCATTCTAGAAAAGCAAGAAAGAAAATGAAAACACAGAACAGCATCATGGAGCAGAAACCTTCTGTCTCTGTCTTTCTCATTTGAGCATTAAGTGTGTGTTGTTAGTTGACAATATGTGGTATCAGAGGTGAACTATCTATTCCTTTAAAATTTCCTTTCAGATTTGTTTGAGTTTTTAAGAGTTTATCCGTCCTTCTGTCTACTCTTTCCTGTATTTGAGTACAAAGTCAGCTATTGTCTTCCATCGTCTCTTTCTCTCATTCTCTCTCTCATTTGTGTGGCTCGGCAGCACAAAGCTCAGAGGTGATTACTGGACTGCATTGTTGTCCAGGATATCCTGAAAGAAGAAACGTGAATTCAGCATTGCATTTACTGTGACCTCGGCCTCACACTCGTCACAGTCAGTGTAGAACACAGCTCTGATCAATACACCTCCTTATCAATGTCACTGAGACCATGTAAAGATGTAATCACACCATTGACTGGACAGAAACATGAACTGTACCCGACCAACAACAAAGAAGAGTTTTAGAAGGGAACGTCTTCATATTTTACAAGCTATTGTGTGAACATTTCATTAATAACTTCAAACATTTCATTGAAAACTATTTAATAATAATAGTAGAAATTGCACTCAAGTTCAAAGAGCTTTCCTTGCTGACATAAGCAAGTTAAACCAACTAAGCTGGTTCAGCTGGTGACCATAACCAACCTATTAGAAGTCATCTTATTCGGCAATGGTACACAACTGTTCAGAAGTTTGGGGTTAGTAAAATCAGAATTTTTTTATAGCAAGGATGCAAAGATTCATTAAAAAACCTTATACTCACTTCACTGTAGCTGAAGCTGGATCTCGAATGATTCGCGCGAACATAGACGCATTTAGGTACATCGGTGGCGCATTCCCTTCAAAAACTCCACTGCGTCTTCAGCGGCTCAGATGTCGGGAGTAAACGACGACTGCTATGTTCATTATTACATCCAACAACAGAACACCTCAATCGCTTAGGAGTCATTCTTGTCTACACCTGCTCCGGCGGTGAAACAATGGCGGACTGATGACAGCTCACTCAGGGCGGGTCTAAGGTAAGACACCAGTCCAGTCTGTGCTGAAACACTACTGTCAATCAAACTATCGTGGGAGGGGCCTGTCTTTTTGACGTCACACAGACAGGCATCTGAGATTGGCTCGATTTGAGAAAGGGGTAAAGATTTGAGTAGATTAAAAGAAAGCCACTGGGTGGATTTTTATCATTATAGGGTGGTTGTGTACACACACTGCCAACACACATTTCAGTTCAAACTACTTGTAAAAGTGCATGTAGCATCCTGTGACCCCTTTAAAGGGGTCATGAATTGAAAAATCAACGTTTACTTGAGTTTTTGATATATAAGAGATCATCGTACTAAAATAATATCCTGTAAGTTTCAGAACTGAAAACGTCCTTGTTACTGAGATAGAAGCTTTCATTGACGCCAGGCCCAGCGAACGGCAGATCCTGGAATGCGCCTATCTATAGGTTAAACGCCGTCTCCACAGAATCAACGCCTAATTCTGTAGCCCCGCCCACTGATTCACGCATGACATAGTAGGGAAATAACATAAGTGGCACTAAACCGGATCGAGCAACCAAGCAATAAACATGCCGTTAAAGATCACAAAATATTGTGCAGTGCCTGGTTGTGGAAGAACACAGTCGCTGCCTAACCTTCCTTCGGATTCAAATATTAGGAATGTGTGGTTGAACTTTATTTTTAATGAAGTTTCAGCTCACATGAGTAAAACATTGAGCGTTTGTTCACTTCATTTCACAGCGGATTCCTTTGTAAACAAGACACAGGTCGACTCTGGATTTGCAGAGAGACAGATTAAAAAGCAATGCTCCAGGATCCGACAGGAATGGCGCAGCACACTTGAGTAAAAAATATTTGAAGAGTTTGGTTGCAAAACGCGACGCGAAAAATTTTTGAAAAAATTGAGTTTCCGCCAAAATCAGTATTTTATCTGGTCGGTAAATGGATTTATTGCATTTTGGAAAAAAAACAAAAAAGAAATTTATATTGATTCAATGGATTTATTGCATTTTGGGGAAAAAAAATGTGTCATGGATTTATTGCATTTTGGGGAAAAAAAATACAATTTTAAAATAAGTCTTTGAAAATGAAAATCTGGATTTTAATTTTTAATGTTATTATAACCTAAAGATGTTATGTGAAGGTTTGAAACAGAAAATAGTGGTTTTCATCTTGCCACTTTCTTGGTAAAGAAAACACATTTTTACTCAAATTAGTCAAAATGAATTTATAGCGTTTTGGAACCAAGCTCTTCATTTGTACTATGTACTATTGCTTTGTTAGAGATCGCTTGATATGTCCTGATTATGTGTACGTGTTTAAAGTCACAGAAGGCTCCAACTATGAAGGACGTAGCTTGTCAAACAAACACACAGAAAGTTAGTTTGCTATGCAAAACTTTTATCCAGTCATGGCAGTAGGCGTTTACTTCCAAGTCTTCAATGCGGCACGGCCATAAAAACCGAGCATTTCTCGAGCCGACCTCAAAACCAGGGTAGAAAATAGCCTATTACTAATTGATTTTGATGTTTTGGAATGTAAAAACCAACCAAACGTCATAAGTGGACTTCAGACAACAATATATATAAAGAAAATAAAATAAAAAGCCCAGTTCTGTTTTAAATAAATACTGTTATTTTGAACTTTCTATTAATATGTATCATAGTTTCCACAAAAATATTAAACAGCACAACAGTTTTCAAAATTGATAATACATTTTTCCTGAGCACCGAATTAGCATATTAGAATGATTCCTGAAGGATCATGTGAACTGACTTAAAAAAAAAAAAAAACTACCTACCCAAATTGCTTGAACTATAGTGTATGTTTTTGAGCACTTTTCAGATTTTAGGTAGTCACACTGGTTTACCAACAATAATCATATTAACCAGTTTGTGCTAGTAATAGACCCATAATAGTCCAAGCAGTTTTTCAGCAGGGAAGGTACAGTAACTATAACTGAAACACAAAATACTTACCTTTTTCTCATGTACTGTATTTGTGACTAAATAACTGCAAGATGTTTGCACTCTTTCCTAGGCTCTTGTTGCACTAGTAGGTGACATTGTCTCAGGGTCATTACTACTGTCCTCCTGTTGGGTCCCTGATAAAATGGCTGATTATCTGCTGCTCAACCTGCTATTCATCTCCTTGATGTTACACCAGTGGTGATGTATTTTCTCCATTGATCCTTTTGTGAACAATACACTACACTAGCATTGGCTTTCAATCATTGCAACCTTGACTGTGAATTTGTCTACGAAGCAGTTAAAAGTGTGAAATTCAGTCGATTTATGCCACAGGAGAGACATTTTCCCAAATACATTGAGCATTGAGCAGTATCTGACTTTTAGTTTCACCATGGGTCACAAAAAAAAAGCACATTCAGACATTTTACAACAATATCAATCTTTGTCGCTGTGGCTTTTACTCAAATGACTCATTAGGAAATAATTGCTTTGGAACAATACCGGCCACATTGACAGCGTCCTGTGATTTATGACGCCAAGAGAAAGCGCGCACAGGTGAAATCAATCTGCTGTAACGAGAGAGTCCAGCGGAAGCGCTCTTACCGGGCTGAACCGGCACAACCTCTCTCAGTCACACTTCTTCTCTGTTAGTGTTTACAGTCCGCCGTTCTTCTGGGTTTATGAAGAGGGCATTCACACCTAATGCCGTGTGGCACATGTCTGCAAGCATCGAGCTTCTCACTGCTGATCAAAGATACTTGAAGGGCTTCCCTCCATTCAATCTTAATGAGGTTTTAATGAATCCATACCTTCTGCTGCTGCCCACTTGGAGTTGGTCTGCATAAATTCTGATGTAAAGTTCTCTTTGAGTTTTAGATGGTTGATGTCACCAGTAATTTACCCACTTCTGAGCTCCAGAATCTTACATTTTCATGAGGCCACTGAGTTTCTGTGAACTGTTGTTCACCATGGAAGTGCTTGAGAAATAGGCTCAATTTGAGGTCTATGTTCTTCCTCCCAGACTTAATTAACGATGCAGGAAAATAGAAGAGGTGGTGTGTGGGTGGATGGTTGCCGGAAGAATTGAAGCAAGACTTAAGTAACCAGACGTTTATATTCTTTGGTTTGTGCTCAGCAGGAGTAGATGAAAATGTTCATTCAGAAGTTTCTTTTTGAACTCGTTTTAAGTGTTTTACCACCTTTACGTGATGCTTTGTTCCTGAGTGGATGTTGAAAGACTGGATACTTAGTACAGTAAATGCATTAAACCATCCCTTATGAACACCTCTAGGTATTTTCCGCAGAGGTTCACCAAACAACAGTAGGCCTACATTGATTTGTTAATTTGAACTTACTGAAGAAATCCAACGGTGAGCCATTGTTGATTGACAAAACATGTAAAGTAATGTAAAATTCCCATTAGCGACTTTTTCTTGTGATTGTCAGAACGTAAGAAGCGTTTAGGTAGGTATTTGTATTTGAAGTATTGTTTTAGCCTGCATACATTTTTATATGTTTGCAGAAACACTGAAACATACATTGTGAACATATTTACAGTATTTAAAATGTAAGTATTTTATGTTTTAACAACTTTAGAAACATACTAATGTTAAAAAAAATAATTTTAGGTTCATATAATATGGAATTCATGGATTTTTATAGGTTGGTTTTATTGTATTTAATCAATGAAATTTATTAAATATGTTTAATGGCATTGTTCATTTAATGCATTTAATTAATTTGAAATTTTTTGGTTCAAAGGGTTCCAATTTTGGTTCAAATTTGCTTAAAAAATACACTACCATTCAAATTTTTTTGAAAGTCTCTTGTGCTCACCAAGAATGCAGTTAGTTGTTTGAAAATACAGTCAGAGCAGATTGTGAAATATTATTACAATTTAAAATAACTCTTTGAATATATTTTAAAATGTAATTTATTCCTGTGATGCAACGCTGAATTTTCAGCAGCCATTACTCATGTCTTCAGTGAAAGTGAAAGCGCTCGCAATCTTTGGGTTACGAGTCCGACTCTCTAACCATTAGGCCACGACTTCAGTGTCACATGATAAATAAATATTTCTCATTATTATCAGCGGTGAAAACGGTTGTGCTGCTTCATATTTTTGTGGAAACCATGATACTTTTTTTCCAGAATTCTTTGATGAATAGAAAGTTCAAAAGAAAAGGGTTTATTTGAAATAGAAATCTTTTGTAATATTATCATTTTTTTCTCTCGTATTTGATCAATTTAATCCATCCTTTATGAATAAAAGTATTAATTTCTTTAAAAAAAACCTTTATAATATTATATTGTTACTAAAAGTATTGTGACTACATTCATCTGCATATTACGTTTCATATTGTTGAGAAGTGGTTAAGTTTAAGGTAGGGGTGGGTTCAAAAATATTGTGAAATGTAACTATACAAATATATTTTTTGTAAATGTGTACATTCTGAATCTGTGCACATAAATACCTTTATGTTTTAGGTGCTATCAATACATAGGTTTTAATCTATATCTAAACAGAAAAAAATGTATGTACGAATTAATTAGGAATACCTACAAATACTAATGTGATCAGGCTGAACATACAGTGGAACATAATGTTCTACGGTGTCTTTAACAGAAGTGTTTGACTGAACTCTGTGCTCAACTCTTCAATAAATGACTCTTGGAGGTTTCTGTGACACATGTCAAGCGTGTGGGCACTGTTATAGGGGAACATGGAAGCCAGAGGTACAGGCTTTATGGATTTGGTGAAGTTTTTTGTTATGACTACTCCGTGGAGGTGTAACTTTACATGCAGGCCACTCACTTTCTGTCCACCCTCTTTCTCCTCGTTTTTCAGACGTTCTCCCTGTATGTTGTTAAATGATCTCAGCTAGCCTTGACAAGCCCTTCTGGAGTCTTTTCCAAGGAAAGGCTTAAAACAGTGTATCCACAAATCCTAAAGCCAGTTTGTCACTCTGTGGTCTCATGATAACAGAATACTGACATTCAGTGTAGTTTATTTAATATAAGATTCTGTTAATTGACAAGCATTGATAATTGTGAATATTGTTATTAATACATTCAGTTACCCATTCAACAATAGTATCTTTTGTCATTTTCCTCTTGGAATTACGGTAATTATTGTAAGATTCAATTCATTAACCTGTGTGCATTAATTTTTAAGTGGATCACAAATAAAGATTTTAAGAGCATTAGGGTCCAATTAAAAAAAATAAAAAAAAATAA
>NW_015628726.1:2810479-2834575 GCF_001515625.1 Sinocyclocheilus rhinocerous | reverse complement strand
ACTAAAATTGAATTATTTGGCCTCAACACCAAACTATATGTCTGGTGGACATCCAATACAGCTCACCATCCAAATAACAGCATTCCTACAGTAAAGCATGGAGGTGGTGATATACTGTTATGGGGGAGTTTCTCTGCAGCAGGGACTGGAGCATTTGTCAGGATAGAAGGAAAAATGGATGAGGCAAAATACTATCAAATTCTTGAGGAAAATCTGCTGCCCTCTGCAAGAAAGTTGTCAGTGGGAAGAAGGTTTACCTTCCAACATGACAATGACCCAAAGCACACAGCAAAAAAAAGGAGAAAAAGGTGAATGTCCTTGCATGGCCCAGTCAGAGCCTAGACTTAAACCCCATTGAAAATCTGTGGAATGACTTGAAGACTGCAGTCCACAAACGGTCACCATCAAATTTAACTGAACTTGAGCAGTTCTTTTACATTATATAATACATTATCTGTTTATTTATACAACTTGAACTGTAAAAAAATTTTTTTTTTAATCCTATATATTAAAGGGATATTTCACCCATTTTTACTCATTAATTTCTCACCCTCATGTCGTTACAAACCTGTAAGACCTTTCTTCATCTTCAGAACACAAATTAAGATATTTTTGATGATGAGTTTTCTGACCCTCCATAGACAGCAAGGGAACTACCACGTTCAAGGTCCAGAAACGTAGTAAGGATATTGTTGATATAGTCCATGTGACATCAGGGGTTCACAAATGCATTCAAAAATGCTCTTGTGAACTAGTTCAAGAACAGCTTTTCTGAAGGGCTGAGTGTTCATGACTGTTTTGGGTTTCGACATCAAGGTGGCCCTGCAAATGTTGACGGATGTGATGGATGGTTTTCAGGGGCTGCTCGTTGCATATGGACACAAAACTGAAAGTGCTTATGTATCCAGTTTATATGAGTACAAACTGGAAAATTGCTGGCATTTCTCCTCCCCATACCAAGACCAAGTGTCGGCGATGGAAATGGGAGGGATGCCAAAGTAGTGTGACTGTTCCAAGACCCTTCGGCAAGAGCTTATATTGGTCTTTTACCAGTGCAATAATACACTATACTGTAGCATACTTGTATTTTTGACATTTGTTCATATTGTTTATATTGTGCTAGTTAGAAAAACTGTTCTTAGTTGACAATATTATCTTGATATGGCTTGTCACTAATTTGGCCTTCCATTATTTTATATAAAATCAGTCAAATATGTTTTTAAATGCAACTCTGAGTCAATTCTGGGTCTGAAATGAGTAAAATAGTGATGTTTCTTTCAGCTCCATTGCTTTTCAGTTGAGCTTTGCATAGTTTAATACGTAGACGCTGTTGTGATCCCTTTATCTCCTCAAACTCCCTCACATCCCATTTTCCGTCTGCCTGTCGCCGTATTTCACTCTCTGTTCTTAAGGTTGGCTCGTGCCACCATGTATGTGTGTTAGGAAAGTGATTAGAGTCAAGAGTAGTGCTTTAAAGACCTGCTTTTGTCTACAGCTGAAAGACTTGAACGAATTGCTTTAATCCCGCTTAGCAGACCTGAGGCTGTTGGGTAAAATCTTTTCAAGGCCGTGGCTGCCTTAAGCTACAGGTAGGAGTTTATCAGTCTCTGGGAATTTGCATCGTAATTGGGTTTAGCTCTCATAAATGAGGCTAATTACAGCAGTGTGGATTTAATTTCAGAATCAAGCGCATATTTAGATTTGAGAGAGAGAGAGTTTAGAAGCACATTGAGATTGCACTACTAGTTTGCGCCTAAAAAAATCAGACGAGGTCTTATGTTTGCTAACTTATGTTTGCTCACTTCTAGGTATAGTTCTATTCTAATTCTAAGTAGAATGGGCCTGAAAAATGCATTAGTGATAATAAATTTATGTAGCATGTCCTAGAATGCACCTCTTCAGCAGGTAGCTTGAATGCAGAGGGATGCTACATAATGTAGAGATGAGCCACTGCATTTAAAGGCTATGGCATCTCTATTAGAGTCAATAGCACATAATCTCCTTCATGTGTTTCTGTGTAGCTCAGCTAACCAAGAAATTAATACTTTTATTCAGCAAGGACATATTACATTTATCAAAAGTGGCAGTAAATACATTGATACAAAAGATTTCTATTACAAATTAATGTTTTTCTTTTGAACTTTTTATCAAAAAATAAATACTTAAATAAATAAAATAAAATCACGGTTTCCACAAAAATATTAAGCAGCACAACTGTTTTCAACGTTGATAATTATAAATGATTTTTGAGCAACAAATCAGCATATTAGAATGATTTTTGAAGGATCATGTGACACTGAAGACTGGAGTAATGATGCTGAAAATTCAGCTTTGACATTACAGGAATAAATTACATTTTAAAATATTTTCAAATAGAAAACAGTTATTTTAAATTGTAATAATGTTATATAATACTCTTTTACTGCATTTTTGATTAAATAAATGGTGAACATTGGAGATTTCATTTTGGAACATTGGAAAACATTTTTAAAATCTTACCGAGCCCAAAATTTGAAAAATAAATAAATGTGTAATAGTCGGCACACATACATACCAACACACTTACATTTATGTGTAAAACGGAGGAAAATGGCTGAAAGAAATGTTATCTGATTTGAACCACATGTGCGGCTTCTGTGCAACTTAACAGCTGTGTTAAAGGTCAGTACTGTGAGGTCCCAGTTTCACCATGTGCCTGATGGCACTTAAGGGAAGGGCGAGTTGACCTCTGCATGGTGGGAAGGCGAGCACATTGCACAGAGTAATTTATTCATGGCTTTGTGGTTTTTCACGTTATTTTGCCATCCATTTTTTATTGAGAGAGAGACACTGACTCACACGGCGTGGTGTTCTTGTCCATTAATACTGCATGCCGGTCTCAGCCAGGATTCTACCATGAAATGTTTATAGAGTAAATAATTGCTTCCGGTTAGGGCATGTTGTCAACACCCAGGAGGCGACGGTCTGTGTTTGGATCACGATGGTATATTCAGAAATTGGGCCACTCCCCTCTACCCCACTTTCTGCCGTCTCTCTTCTAATTGCTGCTGTGTACATGTCCTGCTTTTTGAAAAAAACAATATAGTCTATGATAGTATATAATTTCAGATTAAAACATTTAATGGTTTATAGTAGAGGCTTTTGTGTTGTTTGACAACACCTTAATATGAAATATTAGGTCAGAACGTACCATAATATTACCATGGTTTCGATATGGTACCTTGGTCCACTCACAACAATTGCAGATTTCATCCGATGCTATCACTGTACTGTACCATGGTACTGCCAAAAGTACTTTTTTATAAGTGATTATACTCCAGATAATAACATGGTAATACCATGTTTTTAATGAACACATCCAGATATATTCCTTACAAAAATACCGTGAAATTACCAGGATACAGTGACAGTATTCAATGGTAATTCTAAGAAATGTACCATGGTATTGAAATTCATGTCCAAAATACCATGGTACTTTTTGTGAGATCACATTTATCACAGTACCATGTCCAAAATACCATAGCATTACCATGTTATTTTTTAAGTGATACGAAATGTACCATAGTACCTTGTCCAAAATACCTTAGTAATACCATGGTACTTTTTGAACTGTAAGTGATATGACATTTAACATAGTACCATGTCCTAAATAATATAGTAGTACCATGGTACTTTTTGTAAGGTATATGACATTTAACATTGTAACATACCGTATACCGTAATTATACCATGGTACTTTTGTAAATTATATCAGATTTACAATGGTACCTGGTCCAAAATACCGTATGGTACTTTTTGCAAGTGGAATCACATTTACAGTAGTACCATGGTACTTTTTGTAGTGACATCACATTTATGATAGTACCAGGACCAAAATACCATATTAGTACCATGATGCTTTGATATCGCATTATAGTACCATGTCCAAAAAAACATAATGGTACCATGGTACTTTTTGTAAGTGATATGACATTTACCATAGTACCATGTACAAAAAAAAACAAAAAAACATGGTAGCACCATGGTACTTTTTGTAAGTGGTATCGCATTTGCCGGAGTACAATGGTACTTTTTTGTAAGTGATATCATATTTACCATAGTACCTTGTCCAAAATACTATAGTAGTACTGTAGTACTTTTTGTAAGTGTTATCATATTTACCATAAAACCCCATGAGGAATTCACATTCCTCAACCCCTGTTTGATTTTCATTGACAGCTGGATTCCCTCAGTCTGATAAAACTGTTTTGTGGAAACTTATTGTGTCATCTTACGTTATCATAACAGGTAAACCAAAATTCCTCACTTTTTTCTTCACGACGACTCACACTGCCTCCCTAAGTATCTTCTCACACCTGTCACATGGTCCCACAGTCCCGGGACAGACTCTGCGTGGGCTTTTGGACAAATGGCTGACCTAAACAGCATCATTTATGGGATTACTTTCCCAGAGTGTTTGAACAGATGAGGACTCGAACACTCCACCCAAGTGGTCAGTGGTGGGTGGAGGTCGAGAGGGGGCCAGGAAGGCTGGATGGAGCCTGAAAGGGTTTCGAGAGGGTGATGGGGGTATGGAAAAGGTGTGGGCATCAGAGTGGGTGTGGCCATGTCTTTTTGTCTTTGGGCCTGTATGGATGAGGGTGTTCTGTGTGGGCTGATGGGAGGGTATGCATTGTAGTAATAAGTGCTGAGTGGGATCTTCATGTTTCCTGTGGTTTCACTATTAACATATCCTTATAAGTGCAAGAAGAATATTTAATTTTGTGTATTTCTATTTTAACTCTATGACTAAACTGTAGAGATAAGTGTTTCTTGAACAGTCAGCTTGTTAACTAAAGAACCCAGACTGAAGTAATTCAGAGCCATTTTTAAGTAGTTCGTTAGCAACTCTTTGTCAAAAATCTAATGGAATGCTAATGGAATGTTATCATAATTTGGAGCCAATCCAAAGAGGATCATATACAGATCCACAAAGAATGAAATAAGATTGGATAAACTGAAAATGCCATTTTTAGTTTATTAGTTGGAGTGTATCCAGTCAGATCTTAGCGGATTCTTGTTTGACCCTTTTATGATTGGTTCCAAATGATTATAGTAATTTTATTAGCATTCCTTATAACCTGTTGATATGTGTTCAGTGCAAAGGTGTTTGTTTAGCTAATTTTCAGCTTTGATGCGATGTACAATTAAGTATTAATGCAAAGCTCAGATATTATTACATTGTTTGAAGTAATATACGTATGTTAAAGTTCAAGATTTTTTTATGGTTTTGAATATAATATAATTTTTTTATAATTTAAAATAACTGTTTTCTATTTGAATATATTTTAAAATGTAATTTATTCCCGTGATGCAAAGCTGAATTTTCAGCATCATTACTCCAATGAAATAAGATTGGATAAACTGAAAATGCCATTTTTAGTTTATTAGTTGGAGTGTATCCAGTCAGATCTTAGCGGATTCTTGTTTGACCCTTTTATGATTGGTTCCAAATGATTATAGTAATTTTATTAGCATTCCTTATAACCTGTTGATATGTGTTCAGTGCAAAGGTGTTTGTTTAGCTAATTTTCAGCTTTGATGCGATGTACAATTAAGTATTAATGCAAAGCTCAGATATTATTACATTGTTTGAAGTAATATACGTATGTTAAAGTTCAAGATTTTTTTATGTTTTTGAATATAATATAACTTTTTTATAACTTAAAATAACTGTTTTCTATTTGAATATATATTTAAAATGTAATTTATTCCCGTGATGCAAAGCTGAATTTTCAGCATCATTACTCCAATCTTCAGTGTCACATGATCCTTCAGAAATCATTCTAATATGCTGATTTATTATCAATGTTGAAAACAGCTGTGCTAACTAATATTTTTGTGGAAACTCTGATACATTTTTAGGATTATTTGATGAATAGAAAACTCAAAAGAACATAGTTTATTTGAAATACAATCTTTTGTAACAGTGTACCTGTTAAAGATTTTAGTATTTAGTATTTCTCTCTCATTAATTAGTTCTTAGCACATGATATGGAGCTTGAGTAGCTCGACACGTGGTTTGGGGAGGGTTTACAGAATCAGCCTGGGTTACTTCACAAAGACAATAAGTAAAAGCCAAATGATCTTCCAGATGAAGGTTTTTCTTCCAGCCTGAATATACAAACTCTCAGGAGCTTCAGTTTTCATATCATTGAGTGTGTTTGAAAGATAATTAGTTCTGGATCTTCCACGCTTCTCCAAAGGGCTTTATTTATTTCTGCCTGCTAGCACAGATTCTTGAGCAATAACATAAACTTTCCTATTCAGTCTATATTGTGTCTATAATTTTTCTTATTGTTGAGCCTATGCAGTTTATAGGGCTAGTGATATAAAAAATTCTAATTGGAAACTTGGTGGTTTGAGAGCCACTGAGATGAACTCAGATGAGATGAAAAGACACATATATAATTTAAGTTTTGACACAAAACTCAAACTCTGACTTTTTTTTTTTTTTTTTTGTACAACTGATGCCCTTTTACACTGGAGCAGCGTTTCTGGGACATGAAAGGCGGAAATGTTCAATGAAAGTCCCTTGTTTGTCTTGAATTACATGCATACATGTTTGCTTTCCACAGACATTCACTCTTCCAATCTGATATTAAAATTATGTACCCCAGGCCCTTGGTCATCTGATTTCAATGTGAGATTTGCTAGAAAAGACTGGGATGCTGTATGACGCCACACTGGTCTTGTGTGAATGAGTGGCATTGAATTGAGTTGTGTAATAGTTGGACCCTGGAGTCATGCAGGAATATGCTTCAGCGGATTCCTTTTTTTTTTTTTAAGCAGTGCTGTCAGTAAGACTCATGGGATAGATGATTGAAGCAGAGAAAAAACTAAGATGAGATAGAAAAGAATAGAATACATGCAGTTCTTTTTGCCAGGCCCACGTGGAGTCTGGCAGATTTTTGTAGAATTGGAAGCTGGAACACTGGACTTTCTACACATATTCCACCCTTTGCATGTTTGTCTGATAAATATTTTGGCTAATTCGATGTACTATTTTTAGACATTTTACAATACATATATACATATACAGTATATAACAACAGTTTAAGCCTGTTCATTGAGTTCAGTATAGAATCCGATGTGTTTATTTAGGTGTGAAGTTCAACAGCTTGAGTTTGTGTTTCTCACTGGAAGCAGACATCAGTTAGATGGGGAATCAGTGGGGAGCTCACTGTAGTAGGAGGCAACTTTAATGAAAATTGAACACCACTTGAACTAACTTGGCAGACTGCCGCTCAGCATGCCGGCCTCATTATTTACCCATTAAGGGACTCTCTGTTATAGCAGGCAAATACTTGCTACTTTATCATGACTCCACATCGACTTGAATAAACAGAGTTTAGTCACCTCAGCCTAATATTACAGCTGCCATTTCTTATTATGACAAACGGATGCTTAAATTCACACAGTAAGCAAAAATTGTGTTGTCTATAAGCAAAAAGTTAGGACTAACTCCTGCCAAGAT
Organism: Sinocyclocheilus rhinocerous; assembly: GCF_001515625.1. Classification (NCBI taxonomy): domain Eukaryota; kingdom Metazoa; phylum Chordata; class Actinopteri; order Cypriniformes; family Cyprinidae; genus Sinocyclocheilus; species Sinocyclocheilus rhinocerous. Next base: position 2,827,059 of record NW_015628726.1, on the reverse strand, counting down.
TCAACAAAACATTTTTGTTAATGTTTAGAAAATTCAAGCTTCTCTTCAGAATCACATTTAGCAGGGCTTCCAGCACTACCACCGGTCAAAGTTTGAAATAATTAAGATTTTTTAAATGTTTTTGAAATAATGTTTTTTATGCTAACCAAGACTGCATTTATTTGATCAAAAATACAGTAAAAACAGTCATTTTGTGAAATATTACAATTTAAAATAACTGTTTTCTGTATTATTGTATTTATATTTTTGTGCTTTCAAATGTTCAGTTTCCACAAAAATGTTAAGCAGCAAAAACTGTTTTCAATATTATAATAATATGAAATGTTTATAGAGCACTAAATCAGCATATTAGAATGATTTCTGAAGGATCATGTGACACTGAAGACTGAAGTAATGGCTGCTGAAAATTCAGCTTTGAATTTTTAAATATATTAAAATAGGCAAAAGTTATTGTCTCTTTATGTCTCTTTTTCCCCTCATATGGTGAAAAGTGAGTGAAAAAGAGAAGTGACATATGGTCAACCATACTCGGAATTTGTGCTCTGCATTTAACCCATCCAAGTGCACACACACACACAGTAGTGCACACACCCAGAGCAGTGGGCAGTGCGCAGCCAATGCTGCAGCACCCAGGGAGCAGTTGGGGGTTTGGTGCCTTGCTCAAGGGTCTCACCTCAGTCGTGGTATTGAGGGTGGAAGAGAGCGCTGATTATTCACTGACCGACTGACCCCCACCAACAATCCCTGCCGGACCTGAGATTTGAACCCACAACCTTCGGGTTACAAGTCCAACTCTCTAACCATTAGACCACGACTGCCCACAGAGCATTGCGTCTGTTGCTGAGCTTGTTTTTCAAAACCTCTTAAATCCCAATTACTGAAGTATCCATGCTCTGTATGGTTTGTGCTAAACAGAAATATGAAGAGAAGTCTGGTGGCCTGTAGTTCAACATTATCATGTTACAATAGGCAGCATCACGGCTTTGGGAAATTAAAAAGAGATCAGACTGAAAGCGCTGGAATTGTTCATGGACTGCTTCATTGTCTTCTAGAAGTGTTGGTATGTTCTGTGGGGGAGGGATCACTGATAATGAGGTCAATGGATTTGGGGTGGAGTGGGCGGAGTCACAGAAACTGGTGTCAATCAAATATGCACATACAGAAATCTTAACTGATTTAGCTCTCTTTAAGTGAAGATATTGTCAAGCTAGTTATACTTAAAGGGATCAATAAAGAAATTGTCATTATTTGCTCCCCCCTCATGTCATCTTTTCCACTTTATTTTATTTTGTGAAATATGAAAAAAGATGGAAGGAATGTCCAAGCCACTCTTTTACACAAGTAATAATGTGACTTTATATTTGCATATTTTTTATTTGTATATATTTATATTACAGCTGTTTCTTATGCTCACCAAGGCTGCATTTCTTTGATCAAAAATGCAGCCTTTATAAAAACAGAAATATTGTGAAATATGTTTTTTTTTTACAATTTCAAATAACTGTTTTCTAATTTAATACATTTTAAAATATAATCTATTCCTGTGATGACAAAGCTGAATTTTCAGCAGTCATTAATCTAGTCTTCAGTGTCACATGATCCTTCAGAAATCATTCTTATTAGTTCGAAATAATTCTTATTATTCTCAATATTGAAAACAGATTTGCTGCTTAATATTTTTGTGGAAACCATGGTACATTTTGTAGGATTCTTTGATGAATAGAAGAACAGCATTTATTTGAAACAGAAAATCTTTGCAACATGTAAATGTCTTATTTACTGTCACAGTTTATAAAAAAAATAATAATAATAATCTTGCTGACCCCAAACTTTTCATTCATTTATTTATATATTTATTTATATTTATATTTAAGTTGATGTAATTTTTTTATGCAAATATGATTTGTGAGATCCATCAGAAGAGAAGATTATCAGTGAATAATGTTTTAAAATTCATTTTGTTCTTCACACAGAGTCCACTTTTATGATACTTTTATGCAGTTCTTTTGTAGCTTGACAGTATAAATGACCTATATGCAATATGAAAGTGAGTAAATGATGAGTGAACTTTATAAGTGCCCTGACCAGCCTTTCTTTAAACATGGAATATCATCCTTCCTGCCACACGCCTTCACCTCACACGGGGAGACATGCTAAAAATAAGTGTCTGGTGTGAGGGTGGAGTTTGACGAGAGTTTTCAGACTCCTGGGCGGCAGAGAACAGTGCGAGACATGGACAGGAAGGGACAACTTCCTAATGTCCCGAGTAGCACATAAAGTCTGTTCTTGCATTAGATATAGAGCAAAATAAACATTAAGAAACCAGGACAGTGAGGTTAGGAAATATCTACCACACCACACATGCCCTCCAATGTCAGAATGATTCTTGTAGAGTGAGTGCAACTTTGACAGTGTGTGTGGGATTTGAAAGTAGGAAAAAAGGCTACCTAGAGAATCCTCTGCTGGAAGCACAGCCCTCCCTTTTCCTCTCACTCGCTCTCTCTCTCACTCACTCACAGTCTTTCTCAGCTGGCTCCGCTCTCTCCCAGTCTTGTGCTGTGACCGTGTGTGCGCTGAGCTTGTGCAAAGAGAGAGAGAGAGCGCAACAGAGAAGCTTTAGTTGAGTTTAGTCTCAACAGTGTTACTATTTAAAACAGTCAGAGAGGAAGAGCGCACAACATCTAGGAGATAAGCAACCACAGAAACACACTTTAAAGTGAGACTGTGAGTGGTCTGGACACTGATGGTCCTCTCCTGAGGCTGTGACTGCTTCACCAGGAGAGATGTGATCGTTGTGCGACTTATTTGACACACAGACACACCTGCTCCATCCTCAGGTGGCGTTCTGAAGGACTGGATTGCTGAAACGACACAGTGTTTACCAGAGGCCAGTGGACTGCACGCAGCCGGGGCAAACATGGACTACCTGTGGGGGATTGTACTGCTGCTGTGGACGCTCGGCGCACCGGAAAGAGGAACAGACGCACAGAGGAGCAAGAACAACGTACCCCGGCTCAAACTCTCATATAAAGGTCAGTCACCTTCTGCTTCTGCTGCTGATGGGGATTCTGGAAAATTGATCAGAATGATTGAGGAATCTTAGAAGAGCAGATGTTAAAGTTTGATGGTTTCTTGATGCTTTCCTGTCTGGAGTTGGCATACGGGTCTGGTTGCTTCATTGATATGATTCACATGGTTTAATTATGCATGGTTGGTCATTTTGAAAGATGTTTTTGAAAGAATGAAAGTGAAGCTGGACATCATATTGATAGTCATGGGTATATATGGATATTTGCGTTCATTATTCATAACTAAAATATTAGAGTGGTGTTACTGAAAGTGATATTGTCTTTTGTGATTGGGTAGTGCTGAGGGGTGAAATTATAGATCAAAAATTGTGAAAAAAATGAGTGTAGGATTTAACAATTTTCACTCAGATATTACAAGTAAATTTCATTAATAATTACAAAGTAACATATTGAATTAAATGTGAAATTTTGAAGTAGAAAGCAGAAATATTATTTTCTTGTAAAACATACACCAGTAATCTTTTTTTTTTCTATTAAGTGATTCAGTAATCTTCGATTTTATCAACAATGCCTTTTTCTTTTTCTTAATTTTTTAACATTTAACCTTAAAACGTGGATCTATACAGTTATTTAAGGCACTATTTCTACCTGATCTCATAAAACATTACAACTCTTCCCATCCGATTGGCATTCATGATAAAGTGAACTGTCAGAAGTGAATTTACACGAGTGTTTAAATGCGAGAGCTTGTTCCACCCTCCCTCTGTAATTAGAAAGAGACAGAGAGAGAGAGAGAGAGAGAGAGAGAGAGAGAGAGAGAGGTTTAACAGTCAGGGCAGATGACTGTATAAAAGTGAACCATTTCTCTCTCTGCCAGCTTTCTAATTGCTCTGACAGCTCCTCATTAGCTGGCTGGTGGAAGCTGAGCTCTATATGAACCGCGGTGTGTGACTGTCAGGCGACAGACGTGCTCGATCCAGCACGCACGCATGCACAAACACACGGGGGGCTCCTTAAGTACCCAGAGCTCTCATCTGCCCCAACACACACACACACACACACACACGTCTGGAGCTGTTTACCGTATCAAACACTGACACCTACAGGCATACACACACTGTTTGTGTGGAAAACAATGAAGAAAGAGACAAAGAGAGATTGGAGGGAATATGTGTTTGTGTTTTGCATCTAGAAAGAAGAGAGAGAGAGAGAGAGAGAGAGACAGAGAGAGAGAGAGAGTGAGAGAGTGAGAGTATGTGTGTTTACAGTGTACTCTAGGCTGATCTAAGCAAACACAACTTGGTTCAATGCCAAGACTGATTCTGATATCCACAAGCACCAGAGCAAACTCACACACCTGTGAACATTTGTCACCACAGTCTGGCTGATTCATCTTTTTCTGAATTCTCATCAATTAAAATGCATGTGGGGGGGTGTAATTACTCATGGAGAGCATATATTTGCTGTTTGTTATATATATATATATATATTTTTTTTTTTTTTGATTTACTATAAATGTATTTAAATAAAACAAGAACATAGTTTTTTTTTTTTTTTGGGGGGGGGGAAATATGTGTTTTTGGGGGCACTAGTGTCACCAAATGGAACTGAAAATAAACAAAAAAAAAAAGTTTTTTTTTTTTTATTACAAATTTATTTATTTATTTAAGCAGCTTTTTTGAAATACCTTTGTCTTCCTTTGGTCGGAAAAACATATTGTTGTGCCCAAAATCAAACCATTTGTTTAGCCAATTTTATTGTGTTGGACTGGATGGGATGCTCCACAGTTTTTACAGTTTTTGTGAGAGTCCAAGAATTGTTTGCTTGTTGTCAATGTAGGTTGGATAAAAAAAAAATTTATATTAAGATATTTAAGGAATGTAACTTCTTATAGTATTAATACCTATAAAACAGTGCTGAAACACATTTTACATTATTTCAGATAATAATTATTACTTAAAAAAGTATCAATAAAAATTAAAAAATTTACTATACTCTAACCTTCACAGTAACCTGCTGACATTATCAGATTTGAATCAAAACATGATTTGGCTAAATAATGAACCTTTCAATTATTGAGGAGTGAGGACCACTTTAAATGTCTCCACAAGTTGTTTTTGACACGTTTCACTATATTTGTGAGGATAGAATTGTGGCCCTCACATGTACAACCCAACTTGTAAACAAACACATAGCTGTAGAGTCCTTTTAGCCATATTTCCAAAGAATGAAGGTGTGTGTGTGTGTGTGTGTGTGTGTGTGTGGAGAGAGGAAGCCACCCATGAGGAAGTCCTGACTGAGCACTGGTGTTCCTCACAGGGGTGGTATCAGTGTCCCCTCTGAGCCGAAAGTTCCTGGGGCAGGTTAACAGTAACACCTTTACATAAATGTCAACAGGTGTGGAAAGACATAAAGAACTGGATAATGGATGTAGCTGCATGTTGTCTCAAATAAGTGGCAAAGAATCAAGAGATTGGCTACTTCAGTGCATGCATACTGTATGTGTGTGTGGATTTGTGTGGTGGAATAATGTTTTTGGTGTAAAGCTATCCCATTCCGAAGTGAATGTTTTAAGACAGCTATAATCTCATGAAGGAATGAGAGAAGTTTTATTTCACTTTAATTAAGCTTTTAATCCACAAACATGCCAGGAATCTGGTGTTGGGTTGCATTTGCAGCATGTGAACTCTCCGTATCCTATAAAGCCGCAGCGTTAGAGCGCACACACCTAAAACAATACTCTGCCAAATTCCTGTGAAATGGAAAATATTTATGCCGTAATACAGATTTTCCCCATCGGAAAGCAAAAAGACATGAGGGAAATTGGATTAGATTTGATTTCAGGTTTTTGATTGCTTTAAAATCATCTTTGGACCCTGTGGAGAGAGTTCAAACGATAAGGTATGCTAATAATCAGAACTCCAGATTTGATTAGATGGACATGCATGCTGTGATGAATGGAAAAAGGTGAGTGTGGATAGCACTCATGTTTCATCTGCCCACACGCAAACACACACACACACACACACACACACACACACACACACACACACACGCACACACACACACACACACACACACACACACGCACGCACGCACGCACGCACACACACACACACACACACACATGTGCCCTGCAGAGCAGAGAGTGCAGGCAGTATGTAGGGTAGGGAAGTTTATTTTTATCAGCCTCAGATGGGACCGTTCCTCTGCCTCCACCTGCCCTCCCCTCCTCGCTTGTGCTTTCAGATGTTTTTCCACAACAATAGATGGAGGGAAAGAGACAGAGAGATGGTCTCAGTGGTTTGAAGAAGACTAGCTCTTCTTCAGATTAGCAGCATGTCTAAAGGCACGTCCTCCTGTGTGACTGCGTGCTGCTACTGTAGATTACCCACAATGCCAGGCAGGGGCACCGTATGTTCTGGAATCTGACACAGAACATTTTTGCACTGACTCAGCTGAACCATGATACACTACTGTTTAAAAGTTTGAGGTTGGTAAGATTTTTAATTATTTTTCTTTTTTTAAAGAAGAAGAATCACATCTCTTATGCTCTTATTGGGTCTCTTATTTGATCTAAAATACAGTAAAAATAGTAATATTGTGAAATTTTATTAAAATGTTAAATAGCTGTAGTTTTCTATTTTTAATATATTTTAATTTCTAATTTATTCCTTTGATGCAAAGCTGACTTTTTAGCATCATTACTCCAGTTTTAGTTTCACATGATCCTTCAGAAATCATTATAATATGCCAATTTGCTGCTTAAGAAACATTTCTGATTTTATCAGTTCTGAAAACAGCTGCTTATTATTTTTGTTTGATACACTTTTCAAGATTCTTTGAAGAATAGAAAGTTCAGAAGGACTTCTCTTTGAAATAGAAATCTTTTGTTGCATTAAAAGTGTTTTTACTGTCACTTTTAATCAGTTTACTAAATAAAAGCATTAATTAGTTTTAAAAAATCTTACTGACTGACTGCAAACTTTTGAAAGAGTGTATAAAAAAGCATAACCTTACATTTATGTTTTTTTTTCTGGTGAAGTTGTCATTTAGCAAGTGCCGTTTTCTCTTAAAGGTGGGGTAAGCGATTTCTAGTAGCCAATGTCAAACATTTAGTTTCTCATCATAAATTATACAATAATTCAGTTTTCCCTTCCAAAAACTATAATTTGATAGTATTTTACTGTAAAACTACATATAATATGATGTTAACCATTTACTTTGACTGTTTTCCATCATTAATTATACTTTGATTCATAATTCTATTTCAAAAAACCATACATTTGCCAGTGTTTTACAGTAAAATTCTATATAATGTAATGTTAAACCATTTACAAATTTTCACCATATAGTTTATGGTAAGGTAACTTAGTTAAAGGTGGGGTAAGCGATTTCTGGTAGCCAATGTTGACATTTGAAATCACCAAAACAAACACGCCCCTACCCCAAAAGGGTCTCGCCCCTATTTTGATAGCTCCGCCCCACACATATGTTCACAACCCAGGCAACGATTAGTTCTGTGAAACAAAGCCAAACCAATGTTACACCGTGTCTACACCGGACGCGAGTGGTGCGGTGCGACAAAATACTATAGAACTCATTATAATCAGTGATGCTGTCTATACCATAGATATATATATACATATCTATGGTCTACACTGGATGCGGCGCGGCACGACACGACAAATCCCCGACAGAAAACTGCTGCTGCGTTCTATTCATGACGTATTGACACAAATTTCAAATGATTTTCAACGGTCGCTTTGTTTTTCTAGTCGGCCCGAATCAGTTTTCTAAGCGTTTTTGAAAAATCGCTTACCCCACCTTTAACTACTGAAACTGGGCTGTGTTTCTTGGTGGCAATGGTTCTATGATTTTATGAGTTACGATGCTTTTGGGAAACACAATCGTGGTCTCTTTTCCAACATGTTGAGAGATTATTAATCATCTCAATTCGGCAACACGGCTATCAAAATGATCTCTTTCCAAATCACAGCATTTTCAATAATATATCTGCAGATTCCATGTAGACTTTAACTATTGTTAGTTCATGAACAAACCTACACTCAGTAGTTCAAAAATTCATCCTGGAACTGAAATGTGTTTTTTTAGCTTCAGTATTCTGATGCTAGTGATTTCAGTGATTGATTGCTAAAGTTTTACATTTGATTTTACATTTGACACTTACATTTTTGCTTACATCCTTGCAGAATGAACTTTAAAACCGTTTGGTATTCCTTGTCTTTGTCTTTGGCAACTCAAATCCTTGATTCTGAGAACCTGTTCCTCAGGATGTTCTCAGGTAATCTTTAATAGATAAATAACTCTGGGCTATATGATAATTACAGCTCATGCGCTATCGATTCACACAGAAACTGTCGCTAGAGCTGAGTCTGAGTGAAACCTGCCAAGAACAGTCACTTTTTGAGATTTATATCAGAGTTATGTGTCTGTGTGTAATGGATATTACTGATTAAAAAAGCACTTTTCACTGTTTTACTAGGCAGTTAGATCATAAATATCATGTTCACATTTTACACAAGATCAGGTTTTATTACACCAGATTGAAAACTTAAATGTTCTCAGAAGGTATTTGATTTCCAGGCCCAATTAAACTCACTTCTCACACCTCGATCTGATCACACACTCACAAAGATATGCTGAATGATGTAATAATTACAAGATGTTCTATCTGGGGTATCTGATTTATGAGCTCGGAATGCCCTGGCAACCGTCTGGATCATAACAGAGGCGTTCAAAAATATAAACATTACATCATGCTTTGTTTTCACCTATTTGACAGAGAAAAACTTGACGATTGATTTTATTGTTTTGATGAAGACACACAATTATAACAAAGGAGCAATGTTTCAGAATGCTCACAGACTTTTGTACATACTGTACACAGACTATTTGTTCAAAAGCAATGCTTGACAATAATCAAGTGCAGTTCATTTCCTCTTGAATAGTGAGTGTTTGTGATTGTTGATGGAGTCATTTTGCAGTTCTAGAGAGCGTTTGTGTGTGTATTTGATTGCTGTATATGTGTGCATATTTTAATTAGACCTCTTCCAGCACAAGTGCATTACGCAAACAGACCCTTGACAATCCGATGAGACGCCTGTGCACATAGTGCGCATAGTCACTCGTTTACACCAGCCGAAGTGAGCATAAAACTCATCAAAAAAGGCGAAAATAACAAAAGGAGAGAGTATGACAGCAACAATGACATGTTTCTATGGCATAAAGCTCAGAGGAAACGCTCGTTAAACTTTGTACTGTTCATTTCCTCACAGTAACTGAAATACCCTGTGAAATATACGTAAAACACTCCACAAAAGTCCTATACACTCTCAAGTTGATTGCAAAATGCATTGCTTTGAACTGAATGCTAGTGATAGTTTTATGTTGAAAGATACTGAAATATAATAATTCATATATTGACTTGAAATAAGCAAATATATTGTCAAATGTAAATGTATTTTATATTTTGTTAAAATATTTTTGCAAATATATTACGCAATGTAATTAATTTGATTGAACTGATTTTAAAAATAAGCAAAACTTGCAATTCACTTTTGAATTCAATTTTCAATTTTGTTTAAAGTTTGGCTAATTTGCTAAAGCTTTCAGCCGTAAATAATAGTGCTTTGTTTTACACATTTTACCATGTTTGAATCAGTTTCACAGATTTTTTTTTTCTTTTCCATAGTGAGCACAGTGATAGTGAAAAAAGTCTGATTTTGTCAAGTCAGGTTACCTTTATTCATAGTGCTTGAATTAAATACATAGGAAACAAAAGAAAAATCCACAAGCAAATATCTGTGTGTATCCATGAGCACCGCTAGCTTTCCTAGCTGCATATTTGCCACAACCACAGTCACACGTCTCACACAGACTAGAGCAGAGCTGCCGTCCCTGCTGAGCTGTTCGCTGTCAGAGCCAAGGTCCATCTATCTGTCTCCCTCTCAACCATATTACTCTAAAAAATGAAGATGAGGTCGGAAAACATCACGTTTTTTTAACATATCGTCGGCCATATTTGACTCACTCAGCATTTGGGTGTTAATTTTTCTGTCAGCTTTTGCTTCGGTACTAAACTTTGTGACTTTTATGGCACTTGGTATTTGAACACACAAAAAAATTGAGGACGTGATTCGAAAAAGCTAAGTGGTCGTAAAAAATATAGTCACACTCATGGTCTTCGGTCAAAAATGACTGACCATAGGAAATGAATGTGAAATGGGGGAAAAAAAATCAAAAATACAGAACATTTTTGTGTGTACAATCTACAAATCCCCCACAATGCAGAAAAAAATTGCACAGCAATGGTAAAAAAGTGGACAGCAAGGAAGGGGTTACACTCTAAAACATCAAGAGTGTAAAACAGATACATCTACTCACACACATTTACTTACACACACTCACAGACACACACATACAAAATTATACATACTCAAATGAATTGGTATGGCTATAACCATATAGCCAAAATGAGTCAGAAGACTGAAATAAGAGATTAAAATCAGATCAGACCCAGAAGGATTAAGCTCTGATAAAGCATTCCTGTTAATAGAGTGATTATCTGAGCTAATGGTTTAATGAATTTTCAACATTGATAATAATAATAAATGTTTCTCGAGCAGCGAATCAGCACACTAGAATGATTTCTGAAGGATCACGTGACACTGAAGACTGGAGTAATGATGCTGAAAATTCAGCTTTGCATCACAGAAATAAATTGCATTGTAAAATGATTTAAAATAGAAAACAGTTATTTTAAATTGTAATAATATTTCACAATATTGGTATTTTTTGTAGTATTTTTAATCAAATAAATGCAGCCTTGGAAAGCATGAGAAAAAATCTTACTGACCCCAAATTTTTGAGCATCAGTGAATGTTTACATAATATGTCAGCTTTCAAAAGAGCAATAAAAATATATATTTTTTCCATTTTATATGTCTTTCATTGAAAGTAAATATAATATTTGAGATGGTTCCAAAAACAAGACACGATTGGTTTGCTTTGGACAAGAACTGCTCGTTCTGAGAAGGTAAAGCTGAGCTTGTCTGTCATTCGTCTTTTGATTTCACAAACAAAGTTGAAGGTTTCTCCCACAAGATCAGCTCAGCAGATGTCAATAGAAGAATGAATAAAAACCAAATCACTGAATTGTGGGACAACGGTGTGTAAACACTTTCCAGACTAGGCTGCCATTTTAGTTTAGTTTAGTTTAGTTTAGTACAGATAGGCTTGGTCAAAACCAAGAGAGCATGGACAAAGCAACTTTTTAAAATCTTTTTAAAATAGCAAGATGACTCCAAACTGTTTTCCTATTGGTTATTGTGCAATTTCACTATCAATTAATGTGTATGGAAGTAACAAACCACTATTACGAAGGTGAACCAGCAACATGTTGAGTGGAGAACTTAAACTTTAATTAAAACCATGCGTTTTTGTCCTTGAAGGTGTGTACAGAAACATGTCACTTTAAATTAAGTTTGAGTTATGCAATTAACAAATGTTTGCTGGTTGCTGGGAGAAATCACCGTACAAATGAGTTACATATAATTATCAAGGTATGTTAAGTTGGGATAGAAGGTTGGAGAAATTCAGCTTAACTAAAGTAAGTCAGTCAATATTGATGGAGTAGAAAAAGCCAAATCTTTGAGTCACATATTATATGTTGTCATACTTTTCTGTAAACCTTTTCCACATTAGATGAGTCACTTCAGTCCGTTCCAGACGAGACTTGCTCAGACACGTGGTTTAACACAACTGAGGAGCTTCTGAACACACACATGCACATTTCCATAGGCACAATCCCTGCTCAGATGCTACAGTGGAGCTGACAAACACAAACACACACACACACACACACACACACACTAACCCTGGGAGTACAGGCCACTGGGGAGCTATGGACGCCCATAACAGGATTTCCCTGTTAATGCACTAAACACCCAGCTGAAAAACAACTCCAGCTGTTGTAATATTTTCCTTTTAAAAAAGAGCTTCGTGAGAGCATGTTGGTCAGCTGTGCCACTGCATGTGGAATTCTGCTATAGGAGTTTGATGCACACAGAAATGACACACATTATGAAATATCAAAGAACATGAAATGATTGGGTCAGTCCACAGATTACAGCATGATAATCTGAGGACATCAAAACAAAACTGTCATGCAACATAAACCTATGAAGGCGATAATATAAGTGTAATTATTAGTGAATGTATGAAGTCAGTTCCCCTCAAGTTCACACAGGTGTCCTAATCACAGGTTTTGTCATCACATAAACTATGTTCCATGAACTGTTGAAAACCAGAAAGTAAATAAATACTTACTTTAAATACCCTACTGTTCAAAAGCTTAGGGTCCATAGAATTTTTTATTTTTTTTGTTATATATAGAATATATTTTCAAATGTAATTTATTCCTGTGATGGCAAAGCTGAATTTCCAGCATCATTACTCCAGTCTTCAGTGTCACATGATCCTTCAGAAATCATTCTAATATGCTGATTAGCTGCTCAAAAAAAAAAAAAATCTGATTATTATCAATGTTGAAAACAGTTGTGCCCCTTAAAAAAACGATACATTTTGTGTCACTTTTGATCAATTTAATGCATCCTTGCTAAATAAAAGTAAAATATTTTAATGCATAATATTTTATTTTATTTTACAGATAAGATAATTTTTTAATGCATGCGACTTGTTTTTATATTTTGCTACTTAATTATTTTGTTATTTTTAAACTTGTTGACATTCAGACATTTTTAAGTGTGTCCTAAGTGTCCAAATGCTTTCTTTGGCCACGGTATGCATGTGTGTGTGTGATAAGCTGTGTCTGTCAGCATTTGTTGACACAGATGGGATGTGTTTATTTATCTGAGAACGCAGTGGTAACTGTGAATCGAGAAATATATATACACCACTGATGTAGTTTGCTTTGCTCTCTGTCAAGTTCAAGGTGTTGTTTTGGAAGTTTCTGTTGGTAAAATATTGGCTACATCACTATAAATGCTATGTTTTCTGTTCATAAATTGATGTTGTTTTGTTCTCTTTCTCTGCAGAAGGAGTGCTCTAACTTCATAAAGGTTCTGCAGCCGTTTAATCAGACGCACTTGTATGTGTGTGGAACAGGAGCCTTCCATCCCGTCTGTGCTTATGTGGAAGTGGGCAAACGCCCGGAGGTAAATACATCCCACATCAGTTATTCTTTCACAGTTTATTGGTGGTTCTATTTTATCAAATTATTGTTATGTCAATTTTGATTATTTAGAGGTCTTTGGTCACTCAGATAAGACCTAAAAATTATGCTAAAATTTTTCGAATCACATAGTAGCCTTAAAATGTGACGGAAATTTGATAATTGTTTCAATGTGGTTTGTCATTTGCACAAAGATTGATTTTGTGCTCATTTCTATCCAGGACAACATCTTTCGGCTAGGGTCGTCAAACTTTGAGAATGGCCGTGGAAAGAGTCCCTATGACCCCAAACTCCTGACTGCTTCCATGCTGATCGGTGAGTGATGTTGAATATGAACGACTGATTTTCTGGTTAATATTTAAGTTCACTGTAATCCTACCTGTCAAAATTTAATTTTAAGGGTCTTAAAAAGTTTGTACAGGTAGATGCCTTTCATAACAATAACAAAAAAAATCATTAATTCATTTTCTTAGCTTCACATTTTTACATGGGTTGTGTAAAGTCACATGACTAGATCCAGTTCCCGTTCTAAAATTTAGATTAGATTAGATTGAACTTTGGTTAATATTTAAGTTCACTGTAATCCTACCTGTCAAAATTTAATTTTAAGGGTCTTAAAAAGTTTGTACAGGTAGATGCCTTTCATAACAATAACAAAAAAAATCATTAATTCATTTTCTTAGCTTCACATTTTTACATGAGTTGTGTAAAGTCACATGACTAGATCCAGTTTCCGCTCTGAAATTTAGATTAGATTAGATTGAACTTTATTGTCATTGTGTAGGGTACAGTACAGAGTCAATGAAATGCAGAAGCATCTAACTAAAAGCACAAATTGCAATATATAATATGATACAAATAAACTTACAAGTATTATATAATTTATGTTAAGTGCATTTACAATGCATATGGTAGACCAGTCAGTGCAAATAATTAACAGTATATTTAGAAGATGCCTAAGGTGGTAGTAATGGTACAGGAATGATGTAGATGTTTGTGTCCAAACTCTATGAAAACAAATAAGTAATAGGTTACTGGTACCATAATACAAATGAAATGCACAGATAAGACATAAACATACAGTATCTAAGATCACGTATATGACGAGTGGGAAAAAACTGAAACTCATGCTGTTATCTGACTGATTCAAAAATATAATTATTTATTTTAATACATTTATTTATTCTAGATATTTTTTTATTATAATTTAATGTTACTTTATTGTTTTCAACATTTTTATAATAATAACAATAATAATAATAATAATAATAAACAACGTTTTTTTTAAACTCTAATAAATTAAAAGTATTTTATTTTAGAATATAGAATAGAATAGAATAGAATAGAATAGAATAGAAAATGTGTGTAGGTTGTCCAGTGGGGTCCAAGTATGAGACAGCACTTGAAAACAAAAGATTCAAAATCTAATTTAAATTTAGAAGAAGAAAAAAAGAAAATTTTAGGATTTAGAAAAAATTTACCAAATACTATGTTACATTTTCTGTTTAACTTTTGACTCAAATTGTTATGATGATAATATAGAGAGAGTGCATATATTTGTCTTCTCAATAGCCATTGTTTCCCTTCACTGAGCTGCTTTGTTTGTCACTCTGAGAAATTAATTACACTCTAAACAGAACATAAAGCAGATTTGGTTGGAGAAAACTAATACAGGTCTGTGTCTGTGTATTTGGAATGTGGCGCTGCATAATCCGGAGTGTGTTTTGCTCTGGTTCATGTGTTCTGAATGGAAACCCAACACCCTTGATTAATGGTCTCTCTTCGAGGATGACCAGTGCAGACTGTTCCTCTGGTTTTGTGCTCTACCTGCAGAGTGTTCTACTGTTAAATCTCTCATCTCAGATTAAAGGTCACTTATGACACTCACACAGTCCCGTTCTCTCACGCCATCCTTGAGCCTGAAATTGCCTGTGAGTGTTGCCTCTCACACCTCTTTGAGTCCTCACCTGAGCCGTTATTAAAGTTTACAAAACCCAGATTGAACTAGTTCCTCCTGCCTCCTGACATTTCATTCTCGCCATCCATATTGAACTCACATTAACCATCCTAAATATGAGTTTCAATTAGTGTTTTTGATCATCAGATGGGGAACTTTATGCTGGGACATCAGCTGACTTCATGGGCCGGGACTTTGCCATTTTCCGAACGTTAGGCAAGCACCATCCAATCAGAACAGAGCAGCACGACTCCAGATGGCTCAACGGTGAGACACAAATACATATTTACACACATTACTCATGATATATATATATATTAAATGACTGCAAACATATAAATATACTATATACACATACACTACCACACATACATACACTACTAACAACAGTAATATAGTGAAACATTATTAGTTTAAAATAACAGTTTTCTATTTTAACATATTTAAAACGCCATTTAGTCATTTATTATTATGCAAAGCTGAACTTCTTCTATTACTTCTTTTTTGTTAACCAAAGGAACAATTAAAGAGTAAATCAATGCCTTTGGCTCCAGTGAACAAGTTTTGCGTAATAGGAGTGTTTGCACACTTGTATGTGTATGTGCATGTAGATGTGGTGAGGTGACTGTGTAGGTCAATGTGAGCTGGTGCCACAGTAATGTGATGTGAGATGTATGTGATGTGGCTCTTGCTTCTCAGTGAATACAGCAATAGAAGTTATTGGTCCACACTATTTTTGTTGTATTATGCATTTTTATTCTTTTGTGTTAATGTTTTGTTTGTTTGTTGTCCTTCCAGATCCTAGATTTATCAGCGTGCATCTCATCCCAGAGAGCGACAACCCTGAAGACGACAAGATCTATCTGTTCTTCAGAGAGAACGCTATTGATGGAGAGCAAATCAGCAAAGCTACACACGCCAGAATCGGACAGTTGTGCAAGGTACAGATACTCTTCACACATACATACACCAAAGGACCACAAACACATGACCCCACAGGCTGGTCCATTAAAAAAAAAGGACATTTTACAGCTCAGAAGTCTCAGTATGTTTTATCTTTGCCCAGGATGCAACATAGGATCATTGGAAACAACGGGCCTCTGCCTATATTATTGCAAAACTACAACCTCAACACTTTTACCATAGTGCTTGATTTGTAAACTAGTACATTTTGAAGTCTGCATCACATAACCAGCTCCATGTGTATGACTTTTCTGACATAGTAAACTTGCTCAGTAGCTCACCTGGTACAGCATTGAACTTGCGATGCGAAGTGCTCAGGTACCAATCTTGTGAAACACGACATGACAATAGAGATAAAAGACTCGTAGAAGCAAGCTAAAATGGAATGGTTGCTTCAGCAAATGCATTTTTATCT
>NW_015628726.1:2803487-2810320 GCF_001515625.1 Sinocyclocheilus rhinocerous | reverse complement strand
GCTCAAATTGATTTGATTTTGACGCAATATTTACACTGAAGCTCGCAGGCGGCTTTGGTAAGGGGCATGACATTTCCCGACCAGGCGCCGAGTGGTGCCAATCACAACACACACTGGCCCAGCTAACCAATCACAGCACATTTCGTATTTCAGAAGGCGGGCATTCTTTTGATACAGGAACTACTCGAGCCGTTCATGCCAGACTGTGGAGAGAGGTGTTTTAATAATGTAAAATATGTGAAAAATAATGTGTTTTTCGAACAACCTAGTATGAGAGCCTGTTCTAGTACACCCCCAAAACAAAATCAAGACTTTGTAAAAGAGCATAATAGGACCCCTTTAACACTGTCGGTTAGGTTTAGGGTAGGATTTAGTGTAGGTGTTACGTTATTTTCAAATGTGATCAAATGTGACTCATCAGACATTTCATTTCCAAACTGCCATGATACGTACAACAGCCAATGTAATAAAACGTTGCTAGATCCACTTCCATCTGTTTCGGATAAAACCGAACACGCAACTCACTGGACATTTCACTTTGAAAGTGTCGCAAAACAAGCAAGAAGCAACGTAAGATAATTTTGCAAAAATGGACAATACCATTCTGACTTTGTTGATATCTTAGCAAATTTGAGCACAGTTCAGTACTCTTTTTCTCAGAAAAATACTTTAAGAGACTGCTTCCATTTAATCTTGTTGTATAGAAGACACGATTGAGATATTCAATTCAATTCAATTCAATTCAAGTTTATTTGTACGGCGCTTTTCACGATACAAATCATTGCAAAGCAACTTTACAGCAAATTAAGTTTCTACAATATTTAGTGGTAGCTTATCAGTGGTGACTGTCAGTCAATGTACATATGGCAGAAATGTACAGAAAAATCAATTAAAGACGTAATCAAACAGACGATGAACACTATTAACAACAATTATTATATGATGCAATCAAACTTATAGCAAAATGTGGTAGTTCTGTATATATTAACTAGATCTTATTTGTGATTTTTCTTTACCATGGTAATGCATACACACACACAACATTGCTCCATTCCTCTCCTCCTCATGGTGGCGATGCAGGTAGCAGGAAGACCCAGCCAGTGTTTTTGCATTTGGCTTCACCTCTGTTTTGTGGCCTTGCTCTCACCCCCCACCGTGAAATTTAAGAGATGCCTAAAATGTCACAGGAGCCATCAGCCGAGAGAACAAAGACTCCTCTGTGGAGAAAATGTGAGACTTTGGCAGACTCGCTCAGCTCAAGTGCGAGTCTACAGCTTGAAGAGCTAGAAAGGTGTTCTCAATTACAACTCGCTCGGTATTCCGGTATGACTGGAATCCTCCCTTCACCGGCGCATACAATTGTCTTATTATGCCAAGTGTATGTTTAGTTTATGTAACACATTTTCCTGCTTTGCTAATTAGAGCTGATCAATCCACAGTGACGGAAACTGTTATTATTGCTCATTTGTTTCTCGTGCTGACTGCCAGGTTTTTTGTGTAAAACAAGATTGAAGACGTGTGTGTGTGTGTGTGTGTGTGTATGTGTGTACCTGTTTTTCTATTCTGGTGGGGACTTAAACATGAATACACACAGACTCATGGGGACTCGTGTCACGGTGGGGACCTAAATTGAGGTCCCCACGGGTAAACAAGCTAATAAATCACACAGAATTAAGTTTTTTGAAAATCTAAAAATGCAGAAAGTTTCCTGTGAGGGGTAGGTTTAGGTGTAGGGTTGGTGTAGAACAATAGAAAATACGGTCTGAACAGTAGAAAAACCATTACGCCTATGGAGAGTCCCCACAAGGATAGCAAACCAGACATGAGTGTGTGTGTGTGTGTGTGTGTGTGTATACATGCACACACCTCTTTAAAATGAATGAATCATCAATAATTATTCTCTATAAATAAATACTGTCTGTGCAAAGGATGACTGGAGTTATTGTTTTGGGAATTTTATGTTGGAGTGCATTTACCTTGAAGGGGTCATGAAATGAGAAATAAATTTTTCCTTGATCTTTTGACATGTAAGAGGTTATTTTACTATAAAAACACACTGTAAGTTTCAGCTCTAAAAACTTCCGTTACTCTAAAAACAGCTTTTATTGAAACCAAGCTGCCAAAATGACTCGTTTAGCTTTAGTATGTAATAGAAATTAATACATCAGTGCAAAGCTGACTGTTTATTTTCAACTATGTGAATGTCTCAGTAGAATTCTTTTTTCATGATTCTGTGATAGCATAAATGTAAAAGTTTTGAAAAGTGTCTTAACACACAGGGTGAAAAATAGTTTTTTTTTTAAGTGAAAATCTTTACATTATAAAAGAAAAAATGCAATTTATGACCCCTTTAATCACATTTAGAATAGGAAAGGACATTTTGTCTGTGCTTCAGAAATGAATGATAGCTTAAATCGAATGGTCTCTATTCACTACTCCGTTGAAATTTGCATTGAATTGGCCATGCCCCAGAGGAATTTACAGAATTTTAGTTCAAATAAATTTGACAGATATATTCAACAGAGTACCATACAGATGGTATTCCGGGAAGTGAAATGTTCATCCACACTAGTCCATAAATATTTCAATTTTTTTAACTACTTTTTTTTTTCTTTTTTAATTTTTCAAATGCAGATGTCAAGTCAAAATTCAGAGTTTGCATTGACAAAAGCTTAATGGAGTTATATGAATTTTTTTGAATTTCCTAATTTAACTTCCTTAAATCCAAATTAGTTTTATACCTCAATTCGGTTAAAATGGAATTTAAAAAGGATTCTTTGTTCAATTCTGAATGGCACATAGCCCTGCCTATAGCATCACGTCTTCTTAAGTAAATGTAAAAATGTAGTGCTAATTATATTCTTTTACACATTAGCTTGTCTGAAGTAAATATTAAGTAAAATTATACAAGTACATTTTAATTTGTTCCTGACAGAACGATTTTGGAGGCCACAGGAGTTTGGTGAACAAATGGACCACCTTTCTGAAGGCCCGTTTAATCTGCTCCGTTCCTGGCCTGAACGGCATCGACACACACTTTGATGAACTACGTAAGTTACCCATGCTATGACAATACCTTCAGATTTTGCTCTACTTTTCTGTTTTGGCATATTTGGTCGTCCACTCACTAAAAAAAAATGTTGCTCGTTTTCAGAGGATGTTTTTCTCATGAGCTCCAAGGATCCCAAAAACCCTATCATCTATGCTGTATTTACAACATCCAGGTATTAAAATATCCAATTTACACCAAATTCCCTTTTCCCACCAAGCCTGAATGCTTACTCTGTCTTTTTGTATTCAAAGCTTGATAATTGTGTCTCAAGTCCCTAAAGGCGAAGCTGTCAAATAACTCATAATTGCTGTTTCTCGGGTTTACAGTAACATCTTTAAGGGCTCAGCGGTGTGTATGTACGGTATGGCGGATATCAGGAGGGTGTTTCTGGGCCCCTATGCCCACCGAGATGGACCCAACTACCAATGGGTACCGTTTTTGGGTAGAGTGCCATATCCAAGACCTGGCACGGTAAGATGGCCAATCAGTGCTGATGCCTTTGTACATTTTACTTTCAAATTAAAGTGACTTGCCTGCCTGGATTTGAACAAATGTTCTTCTGGATGTTGACAGTGCCCCAGCAAAACATTTGATGGTTTTGAATCAACAAAGGACTTTCCTGATGACGTTATCACTTTTGCCAGAAGCCATCCGGCCATGTACAACCCAGTGTTTCCCATCAACAACCGTCCAATCATAATCAAAACCAATGTTGACTATCAGTTTACTCAGATAGTGGTGGACAGGGTGGA
Organism: Sinocyclocheilus rhinocerous; assembly: GCF_001515625.1. Taxonomy (NCBI): domain Eukaryota; kingdom Metazoa; phylum Chordata; class Actinopteri; order Cypriniformes; family Cyprinidae; genus Sinocyclocheilus; species Sinocyclocheilus rhinocerous. Next base: position 2,806,516 of record NW_015628726.1, on the reverse strand, counting down.
GGCAGAGGACGGCCAGTATGATGTTATGTTTATTGGCACTGGTGAGTAGAATTAAGATTTTTTTTAATAATGTTATTTACATGTTTTTTTTTTTTGGTATATGCTAGATGTAAAACACAAGTTAATCATGTTATTTTTCCACCATAGACATGGGCACAGTTCTTAAGGTGGTTTCCATCCCCAGAGGAACATGGCATGACCTTGAAGAAGTCCTGTTGGAAGAGATGACTGTGTTCAGAGTGGGTTTATAGAGCTTATTATACTAATTTATTCCTAACCGGTACATTATTAGGATTGTTCATTGAAAACTATTTAGTGTACATTCCAACGCCGTCAAATGTTTCTACTAAAATACCTCAAAGGAATCATTTTTTAGGTTGTATTCTTTTTCCATTTTTCATACTGAGAAATATTTTGTAATATAAAGTATTAAAAACACTTATTTTTTCACAGGAGCCAACAGCTATTACTGCGATGGAACTCTCCACAAAGCAGGTTGGTATTATTAGAACTTCAAACAACTGATCTCTTAATGCAATAAAGGTGGTGAAAGCAGCTCTTTATAAGTGCCAGCACTGAACATGATTCCATTAGGCAAGTCTGAAGAACATAACTGGTTTAATAAGTGAAGTGCGGGGAAAAGAATGAATCTAAAAGAGCGAAATAGGCCTAATGCTTTATAGAACACAATGGGTCTCATTCACTAATACTTGTATACAAGTGGACAGAAATTCACAACAGCTGTGTATATTTGTTCTTATCCTTGTTCTATCATTGCTTAATCCAAATTATTCTATTATATTACTGAATATGATTCCTGACACTGATGACTGGAGTAATGGCTGCTAGGAATTCAGCTTTGACATCACAAGATTAAATAACATTTTAAATTATATTAAAATAGTTATTTTTAATTATAATAATATTTCACAATATTACTGGTTTTACTGTATTTTTGATCAAATAAATGCAGCCTTGGTGAACATAAAAGTCTTCTTTCAAAAACATTAAAAAATCTTATCAACCTCAAGTGTTTGGATGGTAATATATATAAGTAAAAGTTTAAATAATTCAGCTTAACACATTCTAACATGCTTTTTATGTTAAAATGTGGGCCACTAGAAGTCTGTTTGCAGATATGTAGCTCTAATTGATTCTAAATATTATCCTAGATTTAAATGCAAACTTTGCATAAAACCATTCACTCACAATAAGAACCAAAAAGTCTAACAGGTGATCTCTGTGAGTGCAGAACCTAGCCAGCATGTGAGCTTTTTGAAAAAGCGCGAACTGGTCTGCCGAGTTAACACTGGTTGTTTTGTGGGGAAATTGTCATGCCGCACTGCATTTTGCTGACAGAGGTGATATAGACCAGCCAGATTTATCATGTACCAAAAAACCCAACACAGCTCTTACTCTTGGGCTGGGTTACACACACACGTTGCTTGGCCTCCAGCTACATTACGCAGAGCAGGGGCTGCTGTCAGTCACTCACACAACACGACAACATGAGGTACTGCCATTAGAGGCCACACACACACACACACACCAGCTGGTTTTACACTCAGGACTGCAGCGTGAGCTCTCCTTTAGATTGTGTGAATAATCAAGCAGACACTGAGGTTATCTGAAGGGATAGTTCAGAAAGTTCCCGTATCCTCAGTGAAACAGCCATTAACTCAGAGATCATACCAGAGCACAGGCCATCAAAACTTTGGCATCATTGTTTTAAGGAAGTCTCAATCTCTCTGCTCTATCTTTACAGCAACAGCTCTATCTGGGATCCGCCATTGGGGTTTCTCAAATGCCGCTGCATCGCTGTGACGTGTACGGGAAGGCCTGCGCTGAGTGCTGTCTGGCGCGTGATCCTTACTGCGCCTGGGACGGCTCACAGTGTTCCCGATACTTTCCAACTGCTAAGAGGTACATTGAGGAACGCAGAAACACTGCAAAATTGATCTAAGATGAAGAAGATGCTCCATGAACTTTGAGTTTTTTCGTCAATGGGCTCTGAATTCCTTTCAGATTTGTTATTATATATCAAAAGTTGCCAGATTTATTTTTTATTTTTTTAACTTATTTGAACTAGATCGAGGTGATGAATTCATTGAATTTTTAGTTGGAGCAAACATGTAATTTAAATGAGCTCATAGTAATAGCATTGCTATTTTTTGGCTGTAACATTCAACAACATGCAACACTGCAACCTTAAAGGAGTAGTTGACAGTGTTATTTTAGTATTCATTATTTAATGCTATAGTATTTATTAATATTTTGAATTAGCTTTTATTTTTATATTTTCAGTTTTTTATTTAATTTTAGTTTTAGTAATTTGTCATGTGCTTTTGTCATCTTTTTCTATTGAGCATTTATTTTTTATTTTTTTCAGATTTAGTTTTAGTAATGTTAATCCTTTAGTTGCCAAGGCACTATTTCTAATATATATATATATATATATATATATATAAAAAATTCAGCTTTAAATTAACAAAAACTATTTTTCATAGTTGTAGTTAACAATAACAAAACTGGTAGTTGACACAAAAATTAACACCAAAATAAAAATTATCATGACTTACATGACCACATATTATTACAAACCTCTTCCTTCTTTCATGGAAACAAAAAGAGATGTTTAGTAGAATGTCTAAGCTGCTCTTTTCTATAGATAATAAAAACATATATTGACTAAAGACACAAAAAAAGTACATAAGAAGAACCAAAAAGTAGTTGTTTTGACTTCTGCAGTCTTCTCAGTTGGAAGAAAGTCAGTTTTGGAACAAAATGACTGAAAAAGATTTAAATTTCTGGGTGTATTAATATTTTGAATTAGCTTTTATTTTTATATTTTCAGTTTTTTATTTAATTTTAGTTTTAGTAATTTGTCATGTGCTTTTGTCATCTTTTTCTATTGAGCATTTATTTTTTATTTTTTTCAGATTTAGTTTTAGTAATGTTAATCCTTTAGTTGCCAAGGCACTATTTCTAATATATATATATATATATATATATATATAAAAAATTCAGCT
>NW_015628726.1:2763848-2803260 GCF_001515625.1 Sinocyclocheilus rhinocerous | reverse complement strand
TATATATATATAAAAAATTCAGCTTTAAATTAACAAAAACTATTTTTCATAGTTGTAGTTAACAATAACAAAACTGGTAGTTGACACAAAAATTAACACCAAAATAAAAATTATCATGACTTACATGACCACATATTATTACAAACCTCTTCCTTCTTTCATGGAAACAAAAAGAGATGTTTAGTAGAATGTCTAAGCTGCTCTTTTCTATAGATAATAAAAACATATATTGACTAAAGACACAAAAAAAGTACATAAGAAGAACCAAAAAGTAGTTGTTTTGACTTCTGCAGTCTTCTCAGTTGGAAGAAAGTCAGTTTTGGAACAAAATGACTGAAAAAGATTTAAATTTCTGGGTGAACTATACCTTTAATGTCAGTTTTACTATTATATTGCCAAAGAAAGAACATTAGAAGTTTTGAAAGCACTTCAAAAAGCTGTCATTTCATCTTTGAGTTCTTGACCTTATTTGAGGTGTCCATCATAATCTTATTGGATTTCCCAGCTGTCCTTTGTAGCACTTAGAAGCACGACTATTGTTTTTACTGTTTAAACTCATCTCCTTTGGGCCGTCAAAAGCAAACATACCCCTGCTTTATACTTCATCTTCAATTTCCAAAACAAGAACAGGACAGGGCTCAAGTTTACAGTCCATGTCATGTTCCAGTAGCAAGTAATATGTTTATGAGGTTCTCAGAGAGGTTCTTTGTGCGCTTGTAGTGCTGAAAAGGCCTCACATATTGCCAGCATTACCGAGTTGCCTCAAAGGTGCATTCAGGACAAGATTTCTCAGGACATGTGTTGCATGATACGTCTTTTCATAAAGGTTAGAGACTAAACAGCCCAGAGCTAAAACAGGTTCCATTTCAGACACACTTATGCTTATGTGGAGCTGTGTTTGATTTAGTTAATATAATGAGAGCTTTTCTGCGAGACAACTGTGTGTAGGAGTGGACATGTGAGTTTCTGTGTTCTCACACTCACCTGCCCTCTCTAATTCTCTGCTGTGTGTTGTACGTTCGCAGGAGAACGAGGCGTCAGGATATAAGGAATGGAGACCCTCTGACTCAATGTTCGGATCTACAGCATCACGGTAATACCGGTGCAATCACAAAACATGTTTACTATGTGCAGAAACACACTGTTACTGTGGGTTAATGATTACAAATTTCTTTCTATACAGTCCATAATTTGATTTAGTCTTTTATCAAAAGCAACATAATGTTACAAAAGATTCATATTTCAAATAATTGCTGTTCTGGGTAAAAAAAAAAAAAAGTATCACAGTTTCCACAAAAATATTAAGCTGCACAACTGTTTTCAGCATTGATAATAATAAGAAATGTTTCTTGAGCAGCAAATCAGCATATTAAAATGATTTCTGACAGATCATGTGTCACTGAAGACTGGAGTGATGATGCTGAAAATTCAGCTTTGTTCACAGGAATAAATTACAATTGAAAATATATTGAAATAGAAAACATGTATTTTAATTTGTAATAATATTTCACAATATTGCTGTTTTTACTGTATTTTTAATCAAATAAATGCAGCCCTGGTGAGCATAAAAGACCTCTGTAACACTTTAGTGAAGGGACCAATTCTGACTATTAACTAGTTGCTTATTAGCATGCCTATTATTAACATATTGGCTGTTTATTAGTACTTATAAAGCACATATTCTGCATGATCATATTCTACATCCCTAATCCTGCTCAATCCCTAAACTTAATAGCTACCTTACTAACTATTAATAAGCAGCAAACTAAGAGATAATGAGGTTTGTTAATAGCAAGTGTTAGACCTTAAAATAAAGTGTGACCAAAACTGCTTTCAAAAACATAAAATTCTAAATATAAATAAATACATTTCATTACTGAACCCAAACTATTGAATGATAGTACATTTGTTAACTAGGTAGTAATTTAGCAGATGTTTTAATCCAAAGTGCCAAAACACCTATAACAGGAACAGTCCTCCTGGTTAAGTGTCTTACTCAGGTCACAGTGAAGATGTCTCGCTTCTTGTGGGACTTAAGCCAACAGTCTTCTGGTTTCCAACCATGCATAACACCTCCCTAACATCTTTTATTGGCTTTAGAACAGCATTTCTATCAAATAGCCTTAGCCCTAATTCTAACCTAGCACTAAAAACAGAAGAAAATTTGGTTTATTAATAGAAATTGTTGCTCCAAGACCAAGAATGATGTTGATCCAACTTGCAGATCTTACTACTTGACTTTATGTTAAGTGTGATAACATGCTAGCAAGAAAGCAGTCACTGCGTCATACTTCCCTTAACATCTCTTCATAAAATAAAATTCAGGATGTGCGGGGAAAGTATAATTTTGAAGCCAAAGAGAAAATTGCAACTGTTCATAACAGTGTTTTAATGAAAGCTCTGCATACATGCCGTACATGTCAGGTTAGTGTTTTTAATTAAAGCTTTTGAAATGAAATTTAACTGCTGAGAAACAGTTCCACAGCTGTTGCAAAAATACAGGCTCTAGAACGTGCATTTACCCACGTCCGTTCAAAAGTTTAGGGTCTATAAGATGTCTGAATGTTTTTGAATGAAGTCTCTTATGTTCCTGCATTTATTTGATCATAAAAACAGTAATATTGTGAAATATTATTACAGTTTTAAATAACTGGTTTCTATTTGAGTATATTTTAACATTTAATTTATTCCTGTGATGCAGAGCTGATATTTCAGCATCATTACTCCAGTCTTCAGTGTCACATGATCCTTCAGAAATCATGGTGCTCAAACATTTTTTACTATCAATGTTGAAAAGTATCCATTAAAAAATAAAAATCTTACTGACCACAAACTTTTAAATGATACATGGTGTACATCGTGTGATCACATTCACGGGGACCACACACAGACTTCCTGTATCGGACACACCTCATTACAGTGGCACCGCTAACCCACAGCACTGCGCTCTGACATTTCATAGTTCAGACTTAAAAGGATGGTAAAAGAAAATGAAAGACAGAAGAATAGATGCCGCTTAACATTTTGGTCTTTTGGATTTTTTTGGTCTCTCTTGGCCTTGAATCTCTATAGACCTGAAACACGCTGAGAGACACACAGCTGTGATATAGACATGCTGGGTGTGACTCTGCTAGTGTGATAGCATATGGTCTGAACTATCAGTTTGTATTCTCACTGTTGGATGTCCTGTTTGTCTGTATCAGGATCAAGAGTTCTCACTTCTTTCTCTCTTGTTTCCCTGTCTATGTGAGCAGATGAGGCAGACGGAGAGAGAGGTTTGCTGGATAAGACAGTGTATGGGGTTGAAAACAGCAGCTCTTTTCTGGAGTGCAGTCCTAAATCCCAGCGTGCCCTTATTTACTGGCAGTTTCAAAGATACGGAGAGGACCGCAAACAAGAGGTATGTTCTGTTGTGTATACAGTGGAGACCAAAAGACCACTAGTTATCAGCATAACAAGTAAAAAGTTTAATAGAAAAATTAACATGATGTTACATTTCTTAGTATTTGGCTTGTCCCTCTTTTACTTAAATGACAGCAGCTGTTGAGCAGCATGGACGTCGAGCTGCTCAGACTTCATGATCATGATCTCCAGAAAAAAATAAATAAATAAAATAAAATAAATAAATAAATACATAAATAAAGCCTGTATGACCAGAAAAATCACACTGAATCTGACATTGTCAATGTCCAGTGTGGAAATAAATCAGATTTTCATGTGATATTTGCAGTGTTAAATATCAGGTCATAATTAATGCAAGCTTTTCATCAATCTTACTCATAAAATTCCTCAAGATTGTGTGATTGATTTACCCTGATATCATAAAATAATTCATGAACTGCATCATATATATTCATAATTGTATATAAAGATCACAGAATAGTGCAAAATAAATGTATTTAAATATACATGGATGTACATTAGATATCAAATGTTGTGAAGTTAGTAAGTTAAAATAGTAATGTTAATGCATAAATACCGTTTTACAATTCATAAATACAAGTTTTTACAATTGCATATGCTGTAATAAAAAATTATATTGGATTAAATTATGAAATGTGTTGATATGATCAACATGCTATCAGGAATGTTGACTGCTAGAGCAGTGTCTGGTAAGGATCATGTTATAAAGATCATGTAGAGAAACTCATTAAAAAAAATTGAATCAGGCACTCTGGTTTATGGGGTGAATGTAGCCAATAATGTTGAAACTGCTGTTGTCAATAATGTTTACAGTACTCAGAGCATGTGATCCGATCGGCATGTCTACATGTTTTGTTTAGGTAAAGTCAGATGAGCGGGTGTTGGGCACAGAACAGGGTCTGTTGATCCGAACCCTCCATCAGAAGGACTCGGGTGTGTATTACTGCCATGCTGTTGAACACGGCTTCATTCAGACCCTCCTCCGCCTCACGCTCAACGTCATTCCCACCGAACACCTGGATGACCTCCTGCACCGAGACACACCCGACAGCAACGACCCGGCCAACGGCAAGATGTGGTACCGCGACTTCCTGTCCCTCATCAACCCGCCGAGCCTAAACAGCGTCGACCAGCTCTGCGAGCAGGTTTGGAAAAGAGAACGGAAACAGCGTAGACAGAAAGCCAATCTGCTGCACGCCAGCCAATCACACGCCAGCCAGCTAATCCACCCCAGCCAATCACACACCAGTAAGTGGAAGCTGCTACAGGAAAACAAGAAAGGACGCAATCGCAGGACCCACGAGATGCAGCGGGTGCCCCGCAGCGTGTGACATGGACTCTAAATAAAAAAGGACGAGGAAATCCAACAGACTTCTATTGAGACTGGAGACAGGAAGAGCGGAATTCCACTTCCTGTAGTGTGTGCAAGAGATTTACTTATGAACCAGAGCACATCTTCATTCACACGTATTGAGACTCTAACTCTGAGAGGACTTAACAGGACACAAGATGCAAACAGACACTGAAATACCTGTAAATATGACATAAATACAAAAATATACTGTGAGACAGGTTTCAGTCTGTATAAAAACCCTGTTTCATTTATGAGGGACAAAACATGGATGCTGAAAGACCACTGTTTAACCTCCATTTAGCCGAAGCACAATGCATTCTGGGTAATGAACTTGTCAGTAATATTATGTGTATAGAGTGTGTTGACCTTAACATATACTGTATATCTTTGTATTGGAATGGTAGGCCCATCTGTTTATGTACGTATCCATTAATTAAGGAATTGTTCATTAGGTTTTATTCTTCTTTCTTTTCCCCCTATTTCTATCTTCCTCCTTGTGTTTTCTATTTTCATCTGCTGCAAAAGCAGCGCCTCGGCAAATCCATTAATGGAACTGTGTTCTTCCTCTGAATAAGCTCTTCTTGACAAGAAAAAATAACTAAAAATCATTTCTGCTATTTTTTTTAGATTAATATTTAATTTTGTACTGCGCCAGAGTATATCTAAAATATTACATAATAGATTTATTTTCTTATTAGTTGTCCTCATTGTAAACCACTGCACCATGAGGGTAAACAAGCCCTCTTCACTCATTTTTTCTCCTCAGTTAAGTTATTTGTTGTCATGATTTTCTCTATGTTCACATTTGCGTTTATTTAAAAGTATTGTGGTCGAGTATGTGAAATACGGTGGCATTTATTAAGGGGTATTGCCGTCATGTTGTCATGTCTGTCACACATGCTTAGCAAAATACTGGTTTTCACAAAAAAACAATCCACACTACTATTTAGGAGAATATATGTTTTTCAGCTGAAGAATAATTCTGTTTAACAATTCTGCATAACATTGATTATTATTATTATTAACTATGCCCTTTGTAACTGCTAAAAAAGGAGTTTAGATTTTTCATTTTTGGTTTTTAAAAGCCCTTCTCTTTATATGACATTTAAGCCCATACTTGAAATCAACATGGAATTATAGTATGTCCGAAACCCTTTTTGCTACTATGATGTGACATTTCTGAGTGAAACAGCATAATTCAGAAATTCATCTATTTTATTCCCTGGAAATTGATTGGATTATGAAAAGTGAGTAATAATTTAGGGACTACAGAATGAATATATACACAAGAAAAAAAAGTGTATATTTGTTTTTTCTTGTGTTTGTGTATATATACACATATATGTACACACACATTCTGTAGTTATTCAAAAGAAATTAAATGTTTTCATAATCTTTCATAAAAATTTAATAAAATGTTGCTCCATCTCAGACATCTTTCCATGTCACAAAAGCCTCATAAGTTTCAACCAATGGGTGGCGCCATTGTTTCATTCCTCCTCACTCTATATATACACATCTCAGAGATGTATGTATATGTTTAGAGAGCCAATTATTACATTTTTTAAGAGAGATTACGAAAACAGACTATTTCTTTCTACTTTACTTGGAATACCGTACGGACTCAATCATGAAGCATGAAATAAGACCAAAAACATGTATTGAGAGAGTAAATGGAAATTATTTAGATTTTTTTTCTTGACTTATGAGAGGGCAAGGGAGGACAAATTTACAATTGTTATATAATATTCCGCGCATGTCCCTTGGCTGAGGAAAGGACAGCTGCTTGACTGGAACTGCTGGGATCAGAGACAGATCACAGCTGGGACATGACTCACAGACTCCTTGAGAAGTCCTACTTTTACTCCTCCCACTGAATTAGTTTTATCAAGTTGTTTTTGTCCCCTTTTGTTAAGGACACACACACACACACTCACACCTACAGCACACATATATCTGAATGTAGCTGTGAACATATAGACTATTTATGAAAAAATGGTCCAAAATATATGCCACTGTGTACAAACTGCATGTGAATTTACAGCACCACTCATTTCTATACTCGTTTACAGTAGCTGCTCTTGTTAATGAGTAATTTGTCTGGCATTGGATTCCAGGTGGTGCTTAAAAATATTCTGCTAATAATGACAGATGGTGTTATTGACGAGCATAATTTCTGCCTGATAAATTCTCTCCCTTTGTAGCTAATTATACAACCAACAGGAAACCGCTGTAAATGAAAGGATTTCAAATGCAAAACTCAGCAGTATGAACTTGGTTGATCGGCTCTGTTTGGATGGACCTTGGGCAGAAAAGGACACATGCCTTGCTTTGACTTTTTACAGGGACTCCCCTGAACTGGTAACGAGGGACAAAGACATGAAAATGCTGCTGTAAATTATTCATTTCTGGCATGCATTCTGCTGTTCAAATAAATGTCTCTTCTAAAGAATCTGTTTTAGAGGGCTGGACCCGCTGGGTGCGTTCGTTTCTGGTTGCCTTGACAGTGCCGTTGTGTTCTAGGTCAGAGTTGCCAAGTCCGCTTTTAATACGCAAATTTGGGCTTCTTTTTTTTTTGTTTTGTTAAATTGCGAAAAAAAATGAAAAAAAATCCCGGGTTGCGGTTTTTTGGGCTTTTTTTTTCTTTTCTTTTCTTAAATATGGTTGCTTGTTAGGGAAATCTGACAAGCAACTTAGTTCCCCTTCAAGAACTCGAGCTGCGTCGGAAAACGCTTTGGGAACGCCTCCAACGTGACCATGCTCTGAATCACATATGAAATCAATCCAATAGATGGGCGAGGAAGTTATAGGAAGCTATAAAAGCACGTGCGGTGGAACCGGCGTCAGCTTTTTGTCATTCAGCAAGCGCTCTGTGTGTGTGTGTGTGTGTGTCAGTCACTATCTGTTTGTGAGTCTTATTTAGTGTTGTTTGTCCACTTATAAGCTCCATTATGTCAAGCTTCAGCCAAAAAGAACCATTTGGGCGAGAGCAGACAGCATTCAGGCTGTGTTCCTCCCTGCCCGCGCTATATTTCGGGTGGGGACACACACAGTTTGTGTACACCTCATTATATGGTGCCCGTCTCTCCTCAGTGCCCTCAGGAGATTGTTCTGCCAACCCTGCCACCTACGGTGCTTCAGGGCGCAGCGGTCTTCGGCGAGCGCTTCTCTCAGTCACCGCCCAGAAACGTAGCGGTATTAAGAGGCTCACTACCTCTTGGGAGGTTTCTAGGGCAGCTAGTTTGGCCATTCCCTGCCGGTCCGCCACTTCAGGGCACCGACCTAGCCGCTCTAAGTGCACCAGAGGCCAGTCTCGAGAGACTGGTTCCCTTAGTAGGTCACCTGGCGGCGTGGGAGCCCCTGCCAAGTGTGTCTCATTGGGTCCTGCCCCGAGCAAGACCTGGTTCTATCAGTCTAGTCTTCCTATGAGGTGGCGCTGGTCTGAGGACCGTCGTTTTCAATAGGAGACTTCAGCTTATAGAGTCCTGATGCCATGGCTCAGGACTTCGGAGGGCAGGCCCCTCTGGGGAAGAGTGGTGTAAACCTCATTATATGGTGCCCGTCTCTCCTCAGTGCCCTCAGGAGATTGTTCTGCCAACCCTGCCACCTACGGTGCTTCAGGGCGCAGCGGTCTCCGGCGAGTGCTTCTCTCAGTCACCGCCCGGAAATGTAGCGGTACTAAGAGGCACGCTACCTCCTTAGTCCTTCTAGAGCAGCTAGTTCGGACGTCCCCTGCCGGTTCGCCACTTCAGGGCACCAACCTAGCCGCGCTGATTATATCAGAGATCAATCTCGAGAGATTGATTCCCTTAGTAGACCTTTTTGGCAGCGTGGAAACTTCCGTTAACACACTTTTGAAGAAGGAGGCCATCGAGGTGGTCCCTTCTCTCGACAGACAGTTTGGGTTCTACAGCCGGTACTTCATCGCAAAGAAGGATGGAAGTTCCTGAGGTTTGCTTTTGGGGGCAAAAGCTTACCGGATTCTTCCGTCGGCCTTGCAGTCTCACCCCGCACTTTCACAAAGTGTGTGGATGCTGCTCTGGCTCCTCTGTGACTCCAGGGCATCCACACACTTGTAAGAGCTGGGGTTTAGACTTAATGCCAAGAAAAGTGTGCTTTCTCCAGTACAGAGAACCACTTATCTGGGTGTGGTGTGGGATTCGACCACGATGCAGGCACGTCTGTCTCCTGCTCGGTTCGAGTCGATCCTCACTGCAGTCGCGAGAGTGAGAGAAGGCCGGTCACTCACTGTCAGCAGTTCCAGAAACTGCTGGGTCTGATGGCAGCTGCGTCCAACGGGAGACCTTTTGGCCTGCTGTACATGAGACCCCTACAGTGGTGGCTCAAGACCAAGGGGTTCTCCCTGAGGGGAAACCCGCTCCGCATGCTCAAGGTCACGTGGCGATGCCTACGTGCCTTAGACATGTGGAGTAACCTTGTCGCCGCGTAATGCTAGCGACGGACGAGTCCCTCACTGGTTGAGGAGCGGTCATGAGTGGCGCTCAGCCCGTGGTCTGTGGAGCGGCCGCCATCCCACGTGGCACTTCAACTGCCTGGACTGCACACTGTAGAAAGAGGCTACCGAATCAGTTCGGTTCTTCTCTGCCTCGTTTCAACAGGGTCATTCCCACTCTGGTGGGCCCGGAGCAGGCTCTGGTAATGGAACAAGAAGTTAACACTCTCTTGAGGAAGGAGGCCATCGAGGTGGTCCCTTCTCTCGACAGGTTGAGGAGCGGTCATGAGTGGCCGCTCAGCCCACGGTCTGTGGAACGGTCGCCATCTCACATGACACTTCAACTGCCTGGAGATGATGACCGTGTTTCTAGCATTAAAACACTTTCTCCCAGACCTAAGAGTTCGCCATTTGTTGGTGCACCGACGACACAACGGCAGTCTCTTAAATCAACCACCAGGGACGTCTGCGTTCGCGCTCCCTTTACAGGCAGGCGCACCAGATCCTTGTGTGGTCCCAGGGTAAACTCCTCTCACTGAGAGTAGTTCACATTCCTGGGCATCTCAATATGGGAGCAGACATCCTGTCGAGGCAGGGGCCGAGGCCCGGTGAATGGAGAATTCACCCCAAGGTGGTGAAGCAGATGGACGTGTTTGCGACTCGAGAGACATTGCACTGTCCCCTCTGGTTCTCTCTGACTCATCCAGCTCCTCTCGGACTGGACGCTATGGTACAGACGTGGCCGAGGCTTCGTGGCCTTTTTCCCCGATCAATCTGCTCCCAGGAGTTCTGGAGAAAGTGTGCCGGTACGGGGTCCGTCTACTGTTAGTAGCCTCGTTCTGGCCGGTCCGAGTATGGTTCTCTGACCTGATTTCCCTTCTCGACAGCTCTTCATGGGAGATTTCCGTCAGGAGGGATCTCCTCTCACAGGCGGAGGGTACTATCTTCACCCCCTCCCGGAGCTGTGGAAGCGTGGGTGTGGCCCCTGGGGTGGCACAACTCGCAGCTTCCTGTCTCTTGTTTCTAGCATTAAAACACTTTCTCCCAGACCTAAGAGTTCGCCATTTGTTGGTGCACCGACGACACAACGGCAGTCTCTTAAATCAACCACCAGGGACGTCTGCGTTCGCGCTCCCTTTACAGGCAGGCGCACCAGATCCTTGAGTGGTCCCAGGGCAAACTCCTCTCGCTGAGAGTAGTTCACATTCCTGGGCATCTCAATATGGGAGCAGACATCCTGTCGAGGCAGGGGCCGAGGCCCGGTGAATGGAGAATTCACCCCAAGGTGGTGAAGCAGATGGACGTGTTTGCGACTCGAGAGACATTGCACTGTCCCCTCTGGTTCTCTCTGACTCATCCAGCTCCTCTCGGACTGGACGCTATGGTACAGACGTGGCCGAGGCTTCGTGGCCTTTTTCCCCGATCACTCTGCTCCCAGGAGTTCTGGAGAAAGTGTGCCGGTACGGGGTCCGTCTACTGTTAGTAGCCTCGTTCTGGCCGGTCCGAGTATGGTTCTCTGACCTGATTTCCCTTCTCGACAGCTCTTCATGGGAGATTTCCGTCAGGAGGGATCTCCTCTCACAGGCGGAGGGTACTATCTTCACCCCCTCCCGGAGCTGTGGAAGCGTGGGTGTGGCCCCTGGGGTGGCACAACTCGCAGCTTCCTGTCTCTCAACCGAGGTTGTTGAGACCATTCTCCAATCCAGAGCTCCCTCTACGAGGAAACTGTATGCCCTGAAGTGGAATCTTTTCACTTCTTGGTGCGGAGACCGCCAGCTCGACCCAGTTTACTGCCCAGTTGGTACAGTGCTGGAGTTTCTGCAGGCCCATTTCTCTGCAGTGTTGACCCACTCCACCTTGAAAGTCTACGTGTCGGTGGCCAGTCAGTGGGCAGACACCCACTAGTTACACGTTTCCTCCACGGTGCGCTGAGGCTGAGGCCTCTGGCCAGAGAAGCTTATGCTAAGTGGTGGATCAGGATGCTTTTTCATTGCCTCGAGTCCTCTGACTGCCATACTTCCGGCATCCCTGTGAGCGCTTGCTTCATTCCTAGAAGCTGACACCGGTTCCACCGCATGTGCTTTTATAGCTTCCTGGTCGCAACGTCACCCGCCCATGACGTCTAGCCCAATTATTGGACTGATTTCATATGTGATTCAGAGCATGCTCACGCTGGAGGCGTTCCCAAAGCTTTTTCCGATGCAGCGTCTCGTTCCCTCGGGGAACCATGGTTACATTCGTAACCTGGAGACGTTTCTTTCCATTTGTGTTCGCCGTATTCTTCAGTGCATTGATTGACACTCTGTCTGCTCACAGTTAACAGCCAATCAGTGCAATAATATTAGTGCCATAGCATAATTTGTCAAACATTCCGCCCCCTCCTCCCCCTCATTGGAGAAATATCACGTTCAACATAAAGGCGTGTGACGCTGTAATCCAAGCGATGATAGTAATAGAGTGGGATGTCTTTCTTTTTTTAAGGTAAATTTTACATTTTTACAATGTAAAATAACTTCTGTTTTCCTCTATTATTCCTCTATTCCTCTATTAGTCTTTCCTCTCATGCTAGAGTTCAGTGGGTTCTCATACTGCTGAGAAAATCAAAAGCTTAAATCATGGTGAAATAATTCATGTAGAACAGAACGATGTAATTTAATGATACATGATGAAGTTGAGTAACAATGTTATATATCTATCATCTATCAATCAATCTATCTATCTATCTATCTATCTATCTATCTATCTATCAGTTAGGAATTACATGAATTATGTAAATGATACCATATTTTCGATTAAAAAAGATACAATTTGAGGAATTATGACATATTAATACATTGTATATTGTAACATGTCTATGGTAAAACAGTTGTCAAATATTAAATGTCCTGCTGCTTTCATCTTACTCCGCTCTCTAAACCCCACCTACTCTGATTTGATTGGCCATCTCAATCATTTTTCCATTGAAAAGCGTCTTGAGCAGCCTACAAATGTATATTTTAAACATTTTTGTCATCCTAACAACAAACTGAGTGCTGCATAATGGAGTACAGCAGAAATATTGCGGGGACAATTTGGCCATCTCTGATTATTTGGCTCATTAGCAAAAGTCGACCAATCAGTATTGATATTCAAATAACATTACGTGTCACCGTCAAAAAACGTGCTCAAAATGCAAAATGAGGGCTGGATTAAATTTGCCTTCTTCCATATTAACCAATCATCATCAGCTGTAACATTTGTAACCAATCAGCTTTCATTATCTGTTTAGCGTCATCGTCTGTTTATGGTGAACGCCACAGGTGTGGTCCCAATATTGGTGATATCCAAAATATTCGACAATAACAAGTTAAATATTGAATACCGTCTTTATCATAATGGAGGAGTGGAGGATGGACTGTCTACACACAGATAAGTCGACGTTAGATGGAATGGGGCCCTCCATTAGTTTCTGAGTGTTTGTGGTGGTTATATTCTGTGGATGGCACTGCTGCATTTGATTTGTTTTGTTCATTTAATCGTGACAGTGTTGCGTTTTTGATCGGGAAAAATATAACGCGACATCATCAAAACTATTTTATTATGCCAGGGATATATTATAGGTTATATTATATTATTATAGCAAAAAGATAATTAAATCAAATCAGGGTGCTAATTATTATTCAATGATTTTCAGGATGATATTACAATACTTGTTAAATGTTTGCTGATTATTTTCTTTCATCTTTGGGAAGTTGAAGTCACGTCTCATCCATTACCACAACACATCACTTTGAAATGCGTAAGATCTGCTGACATCGGTTCCATTTGACACTGAGTATGAATACAGTAAATTCGATTTCTGTAAGCACAATCATTCGCCTGCCTGAAATGCTTATGCCACATTGCATCGAAAGTTAACATTCGGTTGAATATTTCATAGATTGGAATGCATAAATGAAATAACATTTTCTTGTGAACCAATAATGTTTTGTTTACAACTTTGAAATATATATATATATGTATATATATATTATTTATTGATTTATTTATTTATGTTTACAGTGTATGTCTTTGTTACACAACAGACTTTGCAGAGTTTCCTTCCATAGCTAAAAAACGTAATATGTTTTGGACGTTTGTTTTGGTGATTTCAAATATCAACATTGGCTACCAGAAATCACTTACTCTGCCTTTAAGGTAGGCCTACATATGCTTCAACACAGGCATTTTTAGCTATGCCATCTTGATTGTAAGCATACATGTGTTGTGAAATATGTTAGAGCGCTATTAATAATGCTAAGGTATGCTATAGCAGTTATTAGCACAAACCATCTTCTACTGTGTCCAGTTTTCTTTTTCAGATCAACTAAATTTGGGGATATCACAGAGTCCTTTGCTATTAGCTACCGCCTATAAACCAGATCAGAACACTCTGGCAACCTCACAGCAACACCCTATAGCTCAGTATCATTTTTTTTTTATTATTTCATCATTATTATTATTTATTTTTTTATTTTTATTTTTTGCATGGACATTGGTCAAGCATCACATGTACAGAAAACTGTAAAGATCTAGTTTTGGTTATTACAAAGAAAACAAAAGGACATGTCTGCCACCTGGTGGAAGAGTTTGTTACTGCACTTACGGGTTTAAAAAAATCCGGAGCTTTCCATCGGCCATCACAGCTAAATGACTACGTGAAGATATAGCATTCTGTAAATCCAGCTATACCCAGCAAAGCTGTTAGAAATGTGAGGAACAGATTCATGTTTGTAGGTGAGGGAAAAAATTAACTAGTTATCGAAACTGAAAGTGCAGTAATCAAATCAATCAGTAATCAAAGTAATTCCATTGTTTTTCCTTATGGACTTTTGAACTCCCTCACACTTAAAGGTAATGGCTGGTCATGTGTAGTGTCTAGAGGTCAGAGGTCATCCTGATTACCCTACAGACTGCTCTGCGGACACAGATGTGTGTCGTAAATGTCCATATCTATGAACGAGTGCATTAGTGGTTGTGTGATGAATGAACTGGGCAGGATTCCATGGTGCAGACCATTGACACTGACACTTCAAACCAAATGAGCCTGTGTGTTCCATGATGTGTTGAGGCATATTTTTTGCATGCACTGCAGAATGTGTGTGTGTGACACTTAATCCAGAAGGCCATACAGAGCTTTGGTCAGATGTGTAGTACTATAGAATATAAGTGACCCTGGACCACAAAACCAGTCATAAGGGTAAAATTCGAAATTGATTAATTAATAATAATAATTTATAAATTATTACTGAATAAATAAGCTTTCCATTGATGTATGGTTTGTTAGGATAGGATCATATTTGGCCGAGATACAACTATTTGAAAATCTGGAATCTGAGGGTGCAAAAAAATCGAAATATTGAGAAAATCACCTTTAAAGTTGTCCAAATGAAGTTCTTAGCAATGCATATTACTAAACAAAAATGAAGTTTTAATATATTTACGGTAGGAAATTTACAAAATATTTTCATGGAACATGATCTTATAATCAATAATTTTGACCCATACAAATATGTGACCTTGGACCACAAAACCAGTCATAAGGGTAAATTTTTCGAAATTGAGATTTATATATCATCTGAAAGCTGAATAAATAAGCTTTCCATTGATGTATGTTTGTCAGGATAGGACAATATTTGGCCGAGATACAACTATTTGAAAATCTGGAATCTGAGGGTGCAAAAAAATCGAAATATTGAGAAAATCACCTTTAAAGTTGTCCAAATGAAGTTCTTAGCAATGCATATTACTAAACAAAAATGAAGTTTTAATATATTTACGGTAGGAAATTTACAAAATATTTTCATGGAACATGATCTTATAATCAATAATTTTGACCCATACAATGTATTTTTGGCTTTTGCTACAAATATACCCCAGCGACTTAAGACTGGTTTTGTGGTCCGGGGTCACATATAACAGAAGGCCCTAGTAGGTTTGTAATGTAGAACTAAAGTACTTGTCATTTGTGGTCTATATTACCACTATAAGCAAAAACAAACTTAATGATTTGTTTAACTTTATTAAGCTCAGAAAAACAGGATGCCAAAATGTTTACCAGCTGGATGCCCTCTGTGTCTGTATCTTGTAAAAGATGTTTACCTGAAGAACGTGTGTCAGGATTGTTTACACTGCTTTATCAAAGAGCGTGAAACCTGTATGTGAGATTATTATGGTTCAGAGACAGCAGCACACTTTAATGGAGAATTCCTCCAATGCCTTTCTAACACATGCTGGCAATTCGATGATGGTTACGTGTAGATATGTTTATTTATTGATATTTTTTTTTCTTTTTTTTTCATTTATATCCTTTATACTAAGAAGGTCATGTACACTCTAAAAAATGCTGGGTTAAATATAACCCAGCGCTGGGTTAAAAAGGGACAAACCCAGCTATTGGGTTGTTTTGATCCAGCTATTGGGTTGTTTTGACCCAGCTATTGGGTTGTTTTGACCCAGCTAAAACAACCCAACCGCTGGGTCAAAACAACCCAATAGCTGGGTTTGTCCCTTTTTAACCCAGCGCTGGGTTATATTTTAGAGTGTAACATTTTAGAAGTTGTGATTTTGTGTTGGATTAGAAGAGACATCCTAGGAAGACATCCTGTGTGGGGGTTGTGTTTGTGTGTGTTTATTTGTCACTAAGCTCTAAATTCAGTCTAAAACACACACAGACAAACCTATATATAGTGATTTATTACCTCAGATCTAGATCGCAGGCCAGAGATCAAGCTCTTCTGCTCTGGTCTTATCACACATGTGGAGATGTTCAGTGATGCAGATAGACATCCAGCAGAGGGGAACAGGACCACGGTGAAACACCAGACACTGTTTGAGTGTATGTCTGTTCAATGCCAGTGTGAACAAGAGTGATTGCTTTAGTGTCATGGGTGAGGGGAGCTGTGAGAATGTGGTAAAAAATACCACATTCTTGCTTAAATACTAAGTGTTATTGTCCTTGTTAGTGACAACAAAGTGCTAAAATTATGCAATGAACCTTTATTCTACCCCCTTTTTTATTCAGCAAGGATGCATTAAGTTGATCACAAGTGACAGTAAATTCATTTATAATGTTACAGAAGATTTCAGTGGAGTTTTCTATTCATCAAAGTATCCTAAAATAATGTATCTCGATTTCTGCAGCTGTTTTCAACATTGAGAATAATAGGAAATGTTTCTTGAGCAGCAGATCAGCATATTAGAATGATTTCTGAAGGATCATGTGACACAGAAGACTGGAGTAATGATGCTGAAAATTCAGCTTTGCATCACAGGAATAAATTACGGTATATTAATACAGGTAATATTTCACTGTTTTTACAGCGTTTTTGATCAAATGCAGACTTGGTGAGAATGAGAGACATTTAAAAACATAAATATTCTAATGACCCCAAACTGTTGAATGGTAGTATATTTATACTTCGGACACTTTCTTTAATTTTTAGCATTACAAACCCCACAACAAAATCAAACAAATCCCACAATCCTCCCTGATGACTAGTGGTTGAAGTAACATTCCCCTCAGGGTTATTGTAAGTGTGTAATGAAATGTTATTAGCGTAATGTCTCATTTATACATTTCACTCAGATCATTCTATTTGCCCATGTTTAAACTGGCATGTAACTATAGAGACAATGAAACACATGCAGGTGAGGCGCTACAGCTATTTGTTTTGAATTTGTATTGGCTTATCTCCTGGTTAGCACGGTGTATGGGCATTATTCTGTCACGGTTTCTGGGTTTGGCAGGCTGAGGACGAGCCCCAAACCCTCAGCGCGGCATCAAAGCGGCCTTGTGTGTTTGTATAGCATCCATTACACTCACCTTCAATAATTCAGTCCACAGAACACTATAAATGCAGTCCACAGTTTTTCCTGCTTTGGTGGTTGGCTCAGTGTTCTGTGTGACAAAATCATGACCATAATTCTCAAAATAAAATGGTGTTAGCATGATGGAAGAAGCTTTAGGCTCATGAGAGTGGGGGAAGATAAAGTTTGCTTTGGCATTAGGACTTATTAAGTGTTTGTTTATTCAGTGAGTCAGTTCACCAGCGCATCTCTCTGCAGAACGCCTGCAGTGTGTTTGTTTAGCAGTGCACTGCCATCACCATGTCACGTCAGGTTTTGCTAACTTTCACTTTTCACCACCACCCATTGCATTAATGTTGGGGGTTTTGTCCTTATCCTTGGTGATTGATTGCATTATTATTGTCCGATGAGCTCTTTTCTTGTTTTTGCGTGAATTAACACCTAAGTATACTAAACCAAACTAACAGT
The DNA here is from genome assembly GCF_001515625.1 of Sinocyclocheilus rhinocerous. Taxonomy (NCBI): domain Eukaryota; kingdom Metazoa; phylum Chordata; class Actinopteri; order Cypriniformes; family Cyprinidae; genus Sinocyclocheilus; species Sinocyclocheilus rhinocerous. The sequence goes on along the minus strand of NW_015628726.1, from coordinate 2,785,735 downwards.
ATATTCACCACTTTGTGGTATCCTGTTTGCACATACTATATAAACAATTCTTGCTGTAGTACCTCATCATGTACAAGAGGAGGAGGCAGTGTAGAAGCATTGGGGGTGATGGGACAGGCTTTAGGTGTATAGTTTGGCATGAGCAAGATATTGGATGAGGCATCTATGATAGCTTCCAGAAGTTCAAGACAGTAACTCTGTGTTTCTCCTGCTCAGACGCACCAGAGCTTAAATACCAACAAACATGGAGGGATTGTTTCACTGCATGGAATGAGGTGAACGAGAGGATTGTGGTCCTGTTTTGTGGCGCGGTGCCCTGTCTAGTAATGTGGCACTAATTATTGAAGCTTTATCCCCATTGGCTACCACTTGAAGAGTTTACTGTGGAAATCAGGCCAATGAGATGTGAAAGATACAACGCTAAGTGGAATTCAAGGGTAATTCAATTCAGTTAAAAAGTTTTCGATTAGCCTAGTAAAATGATTTTTTAACCTTAAACCGCATAAACACATTTCATTACACCAAATACACAAAATAATGTTCTTTTTAGCAGCATCATATGACCCCTTTAAGTGTTGACAGAAGTGTGTCAGATGCTAGTGAAATGGTGTTCGCAGTTGCAGTGTTAGTGTTACATATGACTCAAATCTTGTGCGACTCAAGGTCGTTCAAACATAACATGACAGAACTTTTATCTGACCTCTTGACATCAGCTAATCCTTATGTCAGCACACTTTCTGGAGCCCTGGAGCAATGACAGGTCAGAGAGTGACGCCGAGCGCTGAGTGCAGACCTAATCCACCCTTGAACACCCTTCTCTCAGAGGTGACAGACTGAGTTTGGAATGGAATGGCATACTGCTTACGACTTACTACTATTTTTAAAATTGTATGGAAACAAGCAGTATGTAGTACTAAATTATTTAAACAGTGTGATTCATTGTTCACGATAATTAGTTTATTTCTAAAGTGGCATTTAGTTATTATTTGAGTTGTTTTTTTATGTTTTTGAATAAATTTCTTTTATGCTCACTATGGCTGCATTTATTTGATTAAAAATACAGTAAAAACTGTAATAATGTGCAATATAATGTGAAAGCTAAAGTTTAGCCTTGCCATTAAAGAAATAAATTACATTGTTTAACATTTTTGTGGAAACCGTGATACACTGACATTCAAAAAAAACAAAACTTCAAGTTAAGTTTTCATCTATGTTGGGTAAAAAAAAAAAAAAAAAAAAAAAAAAAGTAAGAAAATGAATAGTTTTATTCAGCAAGGATGCTTTAATTTGATCAAAAGTGACAGTAAAGACATTTGTTAATGTTACAAAATAATGTTACAAAAGAAGAAGAAAAGTATTTAGTGTCTTTATTATTATCCAGTCTGAGGCTGCTCAGTACCATCTTGACTTTTATTGCCCATCATACTTGTACCAGGCGCTGAAGAGTACTAAAGGTTATCACTGTGTCTCTTGTTAAACACAAAACAGGAAAGGTCTGGAAACATGTTTTTTCTTTTCACCACATGATATTCTTGAGCATACTAACAGCCCCAAGATTTTTAGACATTTTGGATATTATCTTCAAAGTATTGATCCATGGAAGACCAAAAGCTATGCAAATTTGTAACCGTAAGCGTGAGTAAATGATGATAGATTCTGTATTTCTGGAAAATTAACCCTTTAATGTATGAACACTGTTTAAGTACAGCTTGATCAGATTACTTTTATGGCACACTAATATTTCAGTCATTTATATATACTGTGAAAGGTGATTATGGTAATCATCACAGAAAGCTTCTGTTTAATTCACTTTCCATTCTCTAAATAGCCCCAAAGATTAATATTCTGAGAAAAGTTGTTTAAAATGCCTGACGGTCCTCGTATGTTTCAGTTTTTCTTTGTGTTTCTTTGTTTTCTTCCATCTTTCCTTGAATGTGAATCTATTTTGTTCAGAGGCAGCCACTGCACAAAATATTTAATACTTCAAAAAAGCAAAAACAATGCAATATTGTACCAAACTAAATTGTCTGTCCTTGAGCTAAATGTTATGACGAGACAACTAAATTAGAAAATACAAATAAGAAGTATTTCTAAGCACTTCCTTCATCCTTGAATACATATGGTATGAAATGTCAAAGCATATCCCAGTTGAAAATGTTATTTTGCAGACTAATTTCTATGCAATTGCAGTTAAAAAGCTCAGTCTTTGATATTTAACAGAAGCTACATTTTTTCTGTATTTGAGCATTTCTTTTCTAGTTAGAATTTTACTTGCAGATCAAAATGCAGAGGGTAAAATCATGGGCTCTGAACATTTGCCCAAATGTTTGTGGACGCAGGGTGGTCTCATTGGATTATGGAATAAGAGCAATTCAGTTTGGCTTAAATAGCAGCAGTCATACCAGTACAAAGGAAACCCTCCAACAGGGTTCTGCTTTAATTCTTCAGTTTCCTCAAGCCAGCTGAGAAAGATCAAGTTACAGTTTTTGTTTCCTTCTCTCTCACATATTTTATCTCTCTTTCTGCAGATTTTTATGAAGTCTATTTTATCTTGTTGTTTCCCAGAGCTTACATACAGATATATATGCTTACTCCATTATGAAAATCTATTGCTTTAGGTGGAATTATAATTTTTATAATTTATAAATTACAATTATTGTAATATTTGAGTTATTGTAATATTTGTAATAAAATTGATTTTTTTTTATTTTTTTTTGGAAAATCTAAAAATAATTGTCTTAAAAAATGTGTTTGTGCTTAAGACTTTTGCACAGTATAGAACCTTTTAAAAAATATAGAGGTTTTGAAGTCTTTGCACTTTACAGCTAATAATTTTTGCACATGTAAGATCCTGTCTTTTAGAATTGACAGAAATTGTGCTGTGCTGCTCTGAAACACCGCTGCTATGGCCTTGGTTTGGCTTTATGCAGTGAAAATTTGTTAAAATCTCCAGGCTTTGATTTTCCTGACATGCATACAAGTTACACAAGCATGCGTCTGGTTAAGCATCGAAACATCATTGATGGCCGACAGTTTCCATTCTGTAGCTTGTCTGCGGCTTTTCACTTTTGATTTGTCAAGAAGGTTTGGAGCAAACCACTGTGCATTTCTGTTTATTGGAACAATGGGGCTGCTTGTATGTCCTCATGAAATATATTTTTCTGCACTATGTCATACTGTATAAAGAATGACACACAAATGCATCATACATTGGAAATTAAGTGGTTTTAAATCAGGTGAGCAGAGAACTTTGAATGGACACTAATAATGAAGCAATGGGAAAAACTGAGGAAATACTCAAGAGACAGGGTGCAAAATTGTTCAAAGTTGGTCTTAAAACAAAAACAGGACTCAAACTTGACAACCAGGTGGAATGAGAGGTTATTACAGCACAATCATGCTGCTAATGAGTCTTTCAGACGCAACTTTCAAGTCAAGCTGGAGAACTTCCAGATTCATACAATAAAATGGCAGTCTTATTAAAGATGTCTTTGTGTTTTGTGATAAAGCACTTGGTTAAACTTTTTTTCAGTCTAATATGGCAGCCAGGACAAGTAACTGTATATTACTTTGGGGAGTACGTTTTTTTTCAACGGTCTACATAACTTCTATGCAGATAACAAGTACTAGACTCTTGAGATATTATGGTCAGATACACGCATGTAAGCCCATCTAAACCATTTGCAGGGCCTCATCTGTTCTCATCATCATATTTCTCATATATATTTGACACTCAAATACATTCAGACACACCCACACACTTGAATACATGCCAAAGTGTTGGACATTTCCTTTCCGGATGAAGTAATATCAAAGCTCATTTTCGAAGCAACCCACATTGCGATAAGCATGGGTTAAGATGGCGTTTCACATGTTTCAAAAACATGAATAATTGAATAATTACAGTTTATTATGAGTTGAATAATAACTGTACATGGAAATGACATACCGTGAGCCTCAAACACCATTGTTTCCTCCTCCTTATGTAAATCTTGTGCATGCAAAAGACCATTGAAAAATAGGCGAATCAGAACATAACACCGACTGACGTTACAGGATGGTTGTAAATGGACATGTAAAACCGTTTCTGGAGATTTTTTGCCCTTACCTAATGTAGATATCAGAGAACAATTTAAAATATTGTATCAATGCATTCTATGGCACCTTTAAGGCATTTGAGAGAGTTGAGAGAGAGAAAAAATGAGTTTATATCTTGCACAATGTTTCTTGATGTTTCTGCTGGAAAACAGAGCAAACATATGGTTTTAAGAAAATTATTGTGGTGGCATAGACAAAATGCAAAAATATTCTCTCACATTAGCATCCATTATATTGAGAGGGGTCATCGTCAGTGTAGTTTGCCCTAAAAAATAATAGCCAAATTAAAATTCCTATCTAATTATCTCAAGCACCAGCATTCTTAGCCACTTCCACTCACTCATGTGAGTCATCTGTTCATAGCAAGACCACATAAAACCTCCAGCCTGAACTGTTTCTTAGCTCTGGTTTCTGTGGGAAAGTGGGTACCATCCATGGAAGTGGTCGATGATTTTATTCCCAGTGGTTTCAACCACAGAGATTGTCAATTTTAGTCTGCATTAATTTGTCACAATGACAGCAGCTACTCCTAAATATACAGAACGTATTAAAAAAAAGGATTTTACAGACCTGCATATATGAAGTCATTTGTGTTAAACATTTTATGTAGAAGTAAAGAGTAGAAAGTCTTCTACTGTTAAGTGTTTCTCTGAACAGTAGCAGCTCTTCAGTATTTAGATGTCACGTTACATATGCTCTTGTAAGTTGAACCGTACTTTCATAACACATTGTTAGAGAATGCTATGAGAGATTCCCCTGTTTTCTCCCCAGATGCTCTCTGACACACGTTGGACGGGTCAGGTGGTTCTTTTATACAAGCCTGTGTTTCTGTGTATGTACTTGTATGTTGGACATTCTTGTAGCCCCTCAGGGTCCAGAGAAAAACTGCCTCGGTCATGGAGCCTGATGTTTGTGTGTGCAGTGATGCATGAGCCAGTGAAAACACACCTGGATTCACCGTCAGAGACAGAGAAACTGATCATACCAGCTCTCAGAACGCTGACATTCAGGTCATTCTGTGTTTTTAGTCATTAACGATAACTCATCAATTGAGGAATGTGGACAAATAAATCTGCAGTTATCTTGAAATGTAATTTTGAATTACTTAAACCTTCCCCTATCCATAGTGCTCAGTGTTTATGTAGAATTTATTTAGGGGAGCACATCTACACATACACACAGACAAAAATAGACATGTGGTTTCACTTAAGCTATCAGCAGACATGGTCATATCTCCAGCTTCCAAACTTTTAAGATAACATTCCTTTCAATTTCAAGGGTTTATGGCAAAAAAATTATTTATATCAGAGTTTTTAGATAAGATTTTTATCACTGTTTTTTGAGATATGAGTTGAAGCTTAAGCAAAAGACATGCCTCACCTCACTGTATGAAGCTAAAAGCTTTATCTGACTCAGACAGACATTATGGCTGCCAAAACGGTAATACGTTAAGACAGTTAAAGAACAATCTCAGCTGAAACTGTGTGCTAATGCAGCTATAAAATCCAGCATGGCATGATGATGTCCCAAAAACCTTTTTTCCTGAAGAGCGTCTGGCAGTGAAGTAAATCTTGTCTTGTCATGACAGTCCCTGCTCTGTAACTTATTTTGTTTGGCTTTGAATGTAGCATCTGAAGAAATACAGTAGTTCACCCAAAAATGTCATCATTTACTCGTGTCGTACCAATGTTTTGTTTTTTTTCCTGTTTAGCACGAGAAAGAGCCGAGTAAAGGCCTGTTCACACCAAGAGCAATAACGATAACTATAAATACAACGACATATATTTTTGTTTCTTTGTTTTCTCAGATCTTCTTTATGCACCAAGAGCTTGCAACACAAAATTGAAATCGCATCATATGACCCCTTTAAGAATGTGGCTTAGCCAATATTGTACATCAAATAAGTATGTAATTTGAATATTTGAGGAAGATGGGTAAATAACATAATGCAAGTAAAACAAATATATGCTCTAAATGTTTTTAGTCTTACCATAAGGCAGCTAGAGATTGGCCTGCAAAGCATGAGACTACAGTCTAAATTGTGTCAGCCTCCAGCATTCACCTTAATACAGCTTTAATCCTGTCTTATTGCATTCTAGTTCAGAGAGGCAGAGATCCAACATCTTAGACCTCATTGGCAAGATCTCAGTGCTTAGAGAGGTTGTGTCTTCGGATGGTCATCTAATCTCATGGAGCTGTGGGCAGATATTAAAACAACAATAACATCTCCTTAATGAAAAAGTACTGAGGGTTCTTTTTAAAACAGTGATACCTGATCAACTGTTTGAATCATCCAGGCATCTGCGGTGAAAGCAACTAACAGGCTTTCTATTGAAAATGGACCTGCAGCTGCTGACATTTGAGAAATCACCTCCGCTGAAATGGGTTTTATGGAGAATGTTCTTGCCAGTAATCCTCTGCTCCGCCACGGTACTACAGAGTGAGGCTTTGTTGTGGTTCTGGCTGGAAAGTTGCACTTCATTCTGTGTTAAGTGTAGCGGAGAGGCCTTTCTCTTGAGGCTCTTAAATCGCTCCGCCTGCTCGATCATGGCATTGTGATGGATACACGCTCAACTTTAAAGGGAACAGCCTACTTGGTCATGGCCGATCCATTTTTCTAGGGCTCTCCATGTGTGGATTTCCATACTTCTCTCAAACAAGTGATTTTTCGCCATTCAAGACCTTTGAAAACGCTTGAATCAAAGCCTTGCATTGAGGGATTGTCTTTGATCAGTTTTCTTTATGCAGACTGCCATGTTGATAATGTAAGGAATACCTGACAATAGATGCTTCATGTCAGAGCGGCATGTTATGGTGTGCATTACATTTTCAATAATTCAATGGTCCATTGATTATATGGGGTGATACTCACAAAGACTGTCAAGAAAATGTCTAGGTCACATTTGATAAAAATAAAATAAAATAAAATAAAAAAATAAATAAGTAAATAAACTAATAACAGTCTCTTTTTTAGGTCCATAAAATATGTGCATATATATACTGTATATACTATAAACACAGAAAAATACTGTTATACAATTTTAATACAAAAAATTGTATATCAGTATTTTCTGTTTACAGTAAAGTCATCTTTGAAATGAATAATTATTAATAAGAATAGTTAAATTAAAAGAGTTGGGTATGTGAAATATGTTTGTCTTGACTGTGGGCATAATTTAATAATAATACATTTTATAATTTGGAAAAAAAAAGTTTAATAATTTGAGTGAAATATGATATTTCTTGACAAACTTTTTATCCTTTTGCTCCTAAAATGCTTTTTTTTTTTTTTTGTATGTAGGCCTACTTGTCAACAGTTACTGTAGTTATCTTGCTTAAACAGTTGCCATTACTAATTCAAGTGTCCATAAGAATGTGAAGTGATATGCAACTGTATTAATTTACAACCAAAAATCTGGATCTTCAAAGCTGTGCAAATGCTGAATCAATTAGACAATGCTATAATATGAGTTAATACATATAATTAATGTATGCATAATGCTTTGTGATAAATTGTGAATGCATGCGACAAAGAGGACATGTGATGCACACCTGTGTAAACTAGATGCAGAGCGAAATTCGCTCTGAAGATGAACAGAGCTTTAGTTGCAGGCCACAGACTCGCACCCCTATTAAGCCGGCAGTCTCTCGTCCACGAGTTTTCATCACGGGATGCATGTTTCACCCTGACAGCGTGCTCCTCCCACCCCTGTGGTATGGCTGTCTGATGTTTTCATAGCATTAACATGAGAGAAAATATTTTCACTGCTGTGTGAATCATGAAAGCAGCGGCTCCAGACAAGGCCAAAGGGAAACAAATCTCCGATATTAACACCGAATTAAACTGCCTTTTTTCACACAGCAAGCCGTCTGGGCTGACAGGAGATGTGGATGGGGGACGTTTAAAAGGGGTTTGCGAAACAAACTTTTCAGGGCTACTTGGAGAAAGATCTTCGTGATCGACAGATTAAGAGAGGGTCAAGTTTATGAGCTGGAGATACAGTTTGGCTTAAAGAAGAGAAACATCACAAAAGAAATGTCTTAAAATAGCTAATTTGTTATTTCGAGATAAAGTCCTACAATAGGAAAAAAAGGTATACAATGGAAATGAACAGGGACAAATATTGGAGTAAATGTGAAGCTTCTTATTTTATAAATGCATTAACATTAATGTTTAAACATAAAAATGGTTTATTATTTGAGATGTAAAGCTATTTGAATCATTTAAACAGGTATAGCTAAAATAATGGTAACCCACACTATTGAAACTAGTATACTATTCAAGCCGAGATGATTGGCCCCATTCAACTCCATTGTGCATAACTGTAACCCATATAATATATGTGTTATTTTAGTATTATTTAATACGTTTACAGTATTAATTAATATTTTAAATTCTTTTATTTTTTTTATATTTTCCTTTTTCATTTCAATTTCAAATTAATTTGTGGTTTTACCATTTATTCATTAATAAATGACAATATAATATTAAAATATTTATATTTTATTTCAGCTATATTTAAATTACAGAAAATGTTTAATAGTTTAATTGTAGTCTTAGTTTTAGTTCACAGTAACAACACTGGTGGAAATTAATTTTTGTAATGACATTATGCCACAAATGCAGTATTTGTACTGAACTCTCCAGGGAAACCCCTTTTAAAGTGGGAGAATTAAAGACCCTTGTAATGTCACTGTTTTTAAAAATCCTCTTATGTTTGTAACTTAATTTAGTCACCTACCTTAATAAAATGTTCCACTTATCTGTTTGATTTTATAAACCGATAAGATTTGTTTTATTGATAGGAAAGCACATCTTAAAGTCTGTTTTTATATCTCTTTTTATTACAAATGATCGTTTGAAATGCTGCGGCATTTAAAATCAGTGGTAGTGAGTTATCCAAAATTTTTTCTTCAGCTAATCCAAGAAAAAGACACGTGTCCCAAGAAAATGTATGACAGCGGAGATATAAAGCAATACTATCTTTTTCCATTTCCATTTTAAACATTCCAGTCAGTATAATAAGGGTGTCAAACATACTGGCACTAGCAGAGGGATTGCTGATGACTTCCTTTGCACTGGCACAGCTGCCAAAAGCCTTTACTCTATTTCTCTGTCTCTCATTCAGCTGGAGATTGTAGGGTGACTGTCAGTACTGTATATCAGATAGCTGTTATTATAAAAGAAAATGTGAAAGAAGGGGATAATGAAAGGTTAGGGGAATGGGCAGCAGGCAGATGCTGACTGACATGTTTCAACTAATTCACAAGACTGAAACACAGCCAATGCAGTTCAAATGGCTGAATGCAACTCTACACATGACCCACTCACTCACGCTGGGATTTCATGCCGATTGTATTCAAAAGGAACCAATTAGTTCACAAGTCTTGCCATGTTTATTCTGATGCAGTCACCCTATGGAATAGTAAGATGAGAATGTCTTTGCACTATTAAAACTATCAATTTTAAAGTGTAGTACACGGAATTCTTCTGAATTGTGAATACAACAGATTATCGGATTACGTTTTACAAGAAAATGTCATTTCAGTCTCTTTTTCTTCTAATTTGATGTGTAACTTGCCATTTCTCTTCCTTTTTTTCATTTTCATTCAAATTGCTTGTAAATATCTCTTTTTTTTTCTTCAGTTTACAGTATATAGGAATGCAACTTTCAGAAATAAAAATTTAGATCTGTTTTTTGTGGACTATTTGTTGAAACTAAGCTACAAAAACAGGCTTTTCAGAAATTGTTGAGGTCTGTCCGAGAAAAAAAAAAAAAAAAGAACTGACCTGGTATGTTGTTTTTATTTGATTTTATGTTTTGTTTTGTTTTTATTTTTATTAAAAATTATTTGGACACTTAATGTGTGTTTCTGTTATTTTTCTATAAATAATAAATTGATTTGCATATGATATTGTGTGATCTTGCCATCTAATTTTTATTTTATTTTATCCAAGTTTTTTGGATAAACTATAATTATATAGATTTGAGTTATAAGCTAAAGTGTTTTTCTGAATTTTGTGGCCAAGTACTGTAGTGCCTACAGATGGGGATAAACTGATTTTTAATGAGTACTAACAGTGTGGTGCTGTTTGAACGGGAGAGGGTTTTTTGATAACTTTTTGATGATGAATAAAAAGGTAGAGGTCCAGTAGAGTATTTACAAAGCAATATGATGTCACCCGATTCAGCAAGCGTAGCCAGCATGCCATATGTGAACATACAATGAGATCATCTCAGAATTTAACAAGGATCAGCTGCCGTTGGTTTACTAAATAACACAGTGCAATGAACAGAGCGACCTCATTTCTTCTTAGATGACAGGCAAATGACATTGATAATAACTTTTTAGTTGATCTAAGTGCTGAAAGTTTGATCAAGAGCTTCACTACAGTCAGGGACTGATCATCAGCCACAGGCTGGAGGAACTCAAACTTCACAAACTAAGAGGGACGTGTAGATGTGAGAATGACAAAGAAAAGGGGCTTGAAAGAGAAAAGTTAAGTGCAGTTTAATGGTGCTCACAAAAATAACCATTGGTGAACACAGAGCTGCTCTAATGAATGCAGCATTGGGCTGCGTAACCGCAGACGCAGATGAAAGTGATTGCTCACAATCCACCACAGCTCAAGATCTACGCTGTGAATTGATTGTTTTGTCATGATCAGAGCATGAGCGCTCCCTCTCATTTTTCATTGGTGGTTTACATGAATGAGTGCACATCTGAGCTGACTTCTGTCCTTTATTTCCATCTTCTTTTGGCAAACTAATGTGTATAACATTGGAACACAACAAGATGGAAACTGTAAGGGTACTTTCGTTTGCCTGGTTCGAACCCAAGTTCGATTGCTCCCCCCTCCTACTGCCCCCCGCTGGTTTGTATTCATACTAGGGTTGCAAAAAGGTGGAAAATTTCCAGTAAATGTAGGAAACATTCCAGAAAATTTGGAAACTTTCCAGGATTTTTTGGAATATTCCAGGGATTTTTTACGGATATTTACCGGAAATTTTCCACCCCTTTGCAACCCTAATTCATACCGTGTTTTTTCGGTTCTGAACCACGATACGTTTGTATCATCAGAGTGGCGGCTGTTTACACCTGTTATTAGGTAACGACTGTGCAGAAGACGGCAAAATGAATGCTGCAGCGCATCAGTCACGCTTTACAAGAAAGCGAGTGAGCAAACACTTCCATGATTTAGTCCGACCACCCTTTTTTTTAGGTGGACTCGGGTACGGTTTGTGGTTGCACAATGCACACCCAAGTTCAGAAAACGACATTCACATTATCCAGACGAACCGAACTCTGATGTCAAACGAACCCATGTGTGCACCAAAAGTGCTAGTGTGAAAGCCCCATAAGAGGAAGTGGTTTCCTGCACTGTATTTGAGTTTGGGCTCACCCGCAGAGATTGTTACCTTGAGTTGTTGCTTGCTTCAGATTAACTCTTCATGCTAATAGTGCACTCTATTATTTGCAGATTTGGCCCGTTGCTGCATTCATCGTTACACTGCTAAATAGACAATGGACATCTTTTTTCCCTCTAGCTATATGTCCAATGCATGCAGTTATATGCGTGCAGATTCCTTTTGAAAAGACAGGATTTGACCTTTGAATATTGTCTGTACAATGGTTAACATGACTGCACCTTAACATATTTAAATACATATTGGATAAAGCTCAATTTAATCAAAATACACTATTGCCACTTGTGCCAGTTATAAATTTGATCAAGAACAGCTGCTATAAAGATGGATCTTCGTGCACTTTGATTTGTTGGTTGAATATAGTTTTCAAGGAAAAGTATAATTGGGACCCCTGCTTTAAATGAATATGTTTGTGTAAGAGAGAAAGAGCGAGGACAAGAAGTTTATTTTATTTTATTTATTTAGTAAAATCCAGAATTTTTATTAGAGGACAACTGCTCAACCACTGCACACAGAAAGAGAAAGTTAGAAAGTGTCAAATATATAACAAACAAATAATGTACAGTGATATGATGCAAAGATTTGGTCACTGACAGGTCCCAGTCTTGATGAATGCTGTTGTTGTTCCATCAGTGGCTGTTGCTTAAAGTCCCTATTCTTTTAAGGACATAAAGGAAATACTGGTATTAATTTTTATTTAATATAAATATTTAATATACATTTTTATTTCATATGTATTTCCCACCCCCCAAATCTAGCATAATTACTTTCATTTGTACATGTGCATAAATAAATATATTATATGTGGACATTCTGGGGAAGAAGTGTTTATATGACAACGATTTCTGATTAATTACATCATTTGCCAACTGTCTTATTCAGATTTCCTGAAATGTCTTACATTGTCCAACTGCAGTGGCAGTAACCACAATATAACCGAATTCCAATATTAATTATAATTTTCAGTTGCATGTAAACACAATGCATAAGATGAGAAGAAAAGTATGTCATAAATAGAGGAGAACGCAAGGGTGGAACTAAGAGAGTGAGATAGACAGAAGGAGAGAGTGAAAGAGAAGGGTGGGGGTGGATGGGAGTGTTTGGCTGTTGTCCATGTGTACGGCAGGGGAGTTGAAGCAGTCAGGAGGGGAGAGAGGGCTGGCACGTGGAAGGGCAGTATTTCTCAGAGACAGGAGAGGGAGAGAGAGAGAGGAAAGAGAGGAGATGGAAGCTCTCCAAGATCAGTGCGCTTGTTGTCTGACACACGCTTGCACTCACACATTCTTATGAGTTTGAGGAATCCATCGCCTGTGGTAAGAGTGACAGGAACAGTCAGCCAGGGTTGAGTCACAGCAGTGCGCATGGTTTAGACACTTTCTTCACACTGGGATCCACAGAAGCATCTCAAAACACACCCTAAGCGTTAGTGAGTTTCGGCACACTGCTCTGATGACAGCAAACTAATTTTCGTCTGTAACCGGCAATTCAGTCTGTCAGCGGATGGAGGCTGCTCGTGGTGGATTGTAAGGAGTCCGTGTGAGACTTCAAGAGGAGTGCGTGAGGATGGCATGGGGCGTGTGGACCTTCATGCTTTGCGTGACACTGTGGATCTGCTCTGCAACTCAATCAGCAAAGACTGTGAATCCAAGATTACGACTATCTCACAGAGGTAAGGCAACAGGTGTGTGTGGGTGTTTGTGTTGAGCCTGAAGTTCACTCAAATTGAAGCTCATAATTTTAGACTCAATGTTTTAGATGGACATCTCAATACAGCTCTTCCAAATGACTTTATACAGGTTAAGCATATTGATTACTTTATCACTTTCCTCCACTGTTAAAATGGACAAGTGTCTTAAAGAATTAAACAAGCAAAATGTATATGTATTTATATTAACATAAGTTTTATAGTTATTACAACACAAATTGGTGGTAAATTTTAAGTTTCATATGATTTCATTTGCAAAGTTTTGTACGATTTCTTTTGTAAGAATATGTAGGCCTACAATCTAATTTTGTACGATTTCGTACAATATCAGTTATACGATTTCATATGATCTAATTTTGTACGATTCCACACTATCACATTTTGTACAATTTCATATGATATTCATATAATCTACTTTTGTATAATCTCTTTCATACAATCTCATTTGTACAATTTGATAATTTTATAAAGTCTAGCCTAATTTTTACGATCTGCTTACGCCCCACTAAAGATAAGGTTTAGGGGAAAAAAGTTTTTTTTTTTTCCCCCCATTTACATTTATACAAATTCACCAAAGCGTAAAATAGATACCAATATAATAATATATAATATTAAAAAATATATATATTTTTAAATGTTTTTTATTTTATTTTATTTTTATATGCTTTTGAGTGTACTACATATTTAATCTGTTAGATAGTGTGAATGAATGTCAGTCAAGTTGATTATGGACATGCAAATGATTTGGATGAAGTCATAGGTGCTGCCATAAATACATCTGGATTCTCTTTTATTTGTGCTTTTGCTCACCGTTACGGTGGTTGAGCTTCTACAATGTGGTTTTCTGTCAGCTTAAGCGGTTCACTGAAGGAATGTCAACTGTTCTTTTTACTATGCTGGTCTTTCATTGGCATGTTTACAGTGAAATTCGGGGATAGATGGGGGCACCCTTTGTAGATGAACTCCCTAGCCCGAAGCAAATAGCCCATGCCTCTCAGTCTTCCTCTTTGATCAGAATGCTGTGGAAACTGTGTCATATAAAAATCCACACCCCAGCGTTGGTCATGGTCGAGAGTCCTTGTGGAATTTCAGTGCATGATAAATCAAACCAATGCCGTCTATGAGCTATCTGTAAAACCTGCTCATGGAAACAACACTTCTCCTTTGAGAAAACACTGACACTATGTACCCTGGCCAAAGGTTTTAGACTGAGGTGTGTTTGAGTGGCTTTTCTCATTAGATTTGTCATAATATTGATTCTCAGTGTCATATTCAGTGGGTTGAGTGCATAGCTGCTGGCAAACTGAAGCAAATTGGGATTGACGTGTGGCGAAGGAACCGGCTGGCAGCAGGGGAAATGTCCCCAGGCAAAGATAAAATGTGGAATTTCTTTCCCAATCCTCTCAGTGCCATTCTTCTCCCTGTGCTTTGTTTTTTTCTTTTCCCTTTTTAAATTTTTGATTTAAAAGGTTGATTTTGAGGGGGAAATGTTCTACCTGATGGGACATGAAATGGCTTTCATTGTTGTCAGGTTGTTATATTCATATAATTGTTCATTATTTAGATTAAGTTTATTTAATTTTTTATTTTTACTTTTTTACAGATTTGTTTTAGACATCATTTTCTCTTTATTAGCCATTTATAGTTCCTCTGTGTCCATCTCTCCCCCCCCCATGCTTCTGTTTCTGTCATTTACTTGGTGTTCTCTGCATGTCTAGACTGATAAAGTGTTCTCTACTCAGCAGAAGAAACATTTTTGCTTGTATCCTATCATTATGGAATGAAAAACATGTATGCTTTAAATTCTGAATAACTTGAAGACCTCAGAGGTAGTTGAGGCATTTTTGTAAACCTTGGAGGCAATCGCAAGAGGTTGACTTGCGGTTAAACCCATTGAGATTCTCCTCTTAAATTTGAAAGATGTCTTAAATTATAACTGGAATTAAAACCAGTAGTTGATTTAATTAAATATTGCCCTGATCTGCCTGCGGCTGCATGTGTTATGTGCTAACCAGAGTGGGATTTTTTTTTGCCTACCAGACATAGTGCTTTACTGCCCAATTTACCAGACGGTTAATTATAAAACTGAGTTAAATTGAATTTGCAAATGTGCAAAGCATTAAGTCTGAAAACTGGTTTCACATCTAAGTCCTTTTTAGAGTCTAAGTCTTTTAGCCCTCAGACATTTTTAGTAGCCCAAAAAATGAAGGTAAATGGGGGTTTGGATCTCTCTTGTCCTGTTTACTGCTGTGTAGTCTTGTGTAGCTAGACCTTTGACCTTTTGTGCAGCTTATTCTGGCCAAGAATTACCAACTTTGATGGAAGAGACTGTA
Organism: Sinocyclocheilus rhinocerous; assembly: GCF_001515625.1. Lineage (NCBI taxonomy): Eukaryota > Metazoa > Chordata > Actinopteri > Cypriniformes > Cyprinidae > Sinocyclocheilus > Sinocyclocheilus rhinocerous. Next base: position 2,770,169 of record NW_015628726.1, on the reverse strand, counting down.
TATCAGACATGATAATAATACAAACTGGTTTGCCATATTTCATGTCCTTAAAACATTTATTTTTGTTATAAATAAATTGTTGCTTTCACAAACATGCATTTTCTTTTCTTTTTTGTTTTCTTTCTTTTATTAATCTACTTTTTTTTTTTTTGTCAAAGACGTCTTATAGGTCACCCACTACATAAACTGTTAGAAAAGTATGTGCTAATTTCCTTGTGCTAAAAGTTCATGATGTTATACTCTACAAAGTTCTTCAACAATGGTTCTTTTTACCACTGTAAAGTCGTAACATTAGGAAAATTCTGTCTGAGGATTTTCTGTCAATTTAATTAATTTCTTTAATGACAGTGGTGGCTTATACCACAAAGTTACCACATTTTACTGTATTAATCGATAGGAATTATTTGAGGAAAAACTGTCATTACTATGGTATATTTTTCTAAAGGTACTGTTTGTGGACTTGTGAATTCTCCTAGCCAGCAGTTGCTTGCAGCAACCTGTGTTTTGTTTGCTTGTGTGGAACGTATTTGACATGCTTATCAATATCTATAGAGCTTGAGTTTGTCTCCTCTGTGGATTTTATGAGTGCACTTTTGTTTCCTGCTTTACTAGAACAAGTAGCTCTGGTTACATTTCAGTTTGTTGCATTGAAAAGCTACTACAGTGCAAAGTGCTTTTCTTCTTATTGAAATAAATTTTCATTTGTGTAGGCTGGAGAGTTTCAGTGGGATTTTAAGCTTCTAAATTTGTTTCAGTAAGCATATTAACCCTCGGTTAGGGCTTGACACACACTAATAAAAGGACAATGTAAAGACTGGATTTGTTCTATTCCTGTGATGTTTCAGAGTTGCAACCTTTGCGTGATGCTATTCAAGTGGAAAATGGAGTTTCAAAAGGGAATTCGCATTTCAGATTTAAGGGCAAGGTGCTGCTGCTCTGCTTTGATTTGGCTAAGCTTTGCTTAAAGAACTAAAAATTAGCTACAGCAAATGCTAATTAGGTGTAAAGGAAATAAGGAATCTTATTTTAAAAAGCCATGTTTTGGCTTCATTGTCTTAACAGCTGAAGCAACAACTCATTCAGCTGGTTTGTAGGTGTTTGGGTGTGATTGTGTAGGTGGTTGCATATTTGATATTTATTTTTAAATGGCTTTGAGGGTGTAATCAGGCTAAAAACAACAAAAGTGGGAGTTAAGAGATTGCCATTGAAATTGGTGTAATTAGTAGGAGCTACAACTTGGCAAAAGACTTAAAAGAGAATAACATTTCATTTCAGGCATGAAAATTGCCAACCGCATCCCAACGGTGTATTCCGAGCCTTACGGGCACCTTGATTATATGCAGGTATATTTGAGAGTATCAAATAGTGAGGCCGAATTATTTAGTGGTGCGATTGTACGTTCTTCCCTACCGCAGGATCCGAGGGGCAGCATGTTAAGCACATGATCTGCAAGAGTTGTATATTTATTCGAGAGTGAATTCAGTTTCAATCTACTCTAAACATTATTTCAAAACACTTCCAACTGGTTCTGGAGTGACCAACCCCGGTTTGGGGTGATGTCACGCTGTCTGAGTTTGAGTTTCGTTTGAGCGTTTGAGTTTCGTGCATTAACTTGTATAAATAAACCATGCTAGCTTCGGTGCGGTATTACTGAACAGTTACCCCTTGCAAAATTTCAACAAGTAGCCCCCCAAAAGCTCTCCAGAGCTTTTAGCCCTTGTCCCAGCTACATATAAAGAGTGTCAGTTTCTTATCCCGAATCTATAGTCGTTCAAACATACAAATCCTCACGGACCTCCAGTTGGTCCCAGCTATCATCACGTAAATGGATGTTCATGAATGTTTTATGAGTTTGTTTTAAACAACCCAAACATACAACATGTTTGCCCCCTACATCAATATAAATGTGAGAAAAGAGACCTATTTTGAGCTCTCTGACACTTAAGTACAGTCAAAAAAAAAGTTTCGCCATGTTATGTGGTCTATAATAACAAGCTATAGTAGCTTTTCCATCGTCAGTCATCACTAAATGACTAATCACAGTTTGAGCACTCTAAATCGGTTTTTCATCACCTTTTACTGGAGAACATGATCTTTAAGTTTTGAATTCAGCCTTGGGATTTGTTTTACAGAGCTTTTGGCTTTTAGCGAGGAAGACCAAGGTCTGTGTTTAATTTTTATATTCTGTTTTAAATTGACAGTATAACAACCCATTAGACAGCTCATGTTGCGTTTAGGCTCGGGTCATAATGACTAATATGCTTCTCGAGTCTCTGCTGCAGTTTTCAACCTACTTCAGTGTAGACAACAAGGCTCACCTATGCTCAGATGACTTTAAATGATTTTGCCAAGGGTTATTTTCTTTTTTGGTGAATAGGGGAGTTTTATTCCCAAACGGAAGAATAAATGTTTTGTAACATTTAGAGTAAAATATAATTTTCAAATGTAATATTTTACCATTCCACATGATTTCATATGAAGGTTTTCATGTAGCCATTTCAGTGTGCTGTCCTTGTGTTATAAATTGGCATAATCCAGTCATTACAGCCAACTTTTACGTCTGTCATTAACATGCGTTTTCCCTAATTGGATTGTGATCAGATAACTGAAACTATTTGGAGGTGGTCTGGAACAGATGCTGACCACATTTAAAGGACCACTTTCATGACATTCCAACCCTGTATGACTGACTGACTTCTGAAGAATATAGAATATTTAGAATATATTCTGAAGAACATTGTGGTCCAAACAACATTAGACCCTATTGACTTCTATTGTATGGAAAAAGATACCTTTTCCAACAAGTCTTAAATGATCATGTGTAATAGTCACCTATTTGTCATTCCAAAAGCAAGATTTGCTTTGAGTCCACAGCACATGAAATGAGAAGGACTTATACAAGCAAACCTCCTGCTGTTTCATCACCCAGTCATTGTATCCAGATAGCGCTGCCTGTGATTTGCTGGCCCGCAGGTCATTGCATAATTAATGATGTTCTTAGGAGAGTTTGTTCCCGCTTTGGTCTGTTCTTGCTTCTTCCTACCTCTCGCTGTGTCTTTCTCAGTATTTCTCCTGACTGTTCCAAAAGGTCTGTTTACCCAATAAACCCATCATTTCCTTTCAAACGGGGCATCTGAAGGGTCGTCATGGAGACGGGTTCTTCAGAGACCGCAGGACGGGAAGGAAGAAATCCTGGGTTTTAATAAACTTCACAGTCAGTACAATCAGCAGACCAACAAATGGCCCCAGAGAACAAGGGTTTCCTTGACTTACAGTGGCTTGAATGAATGCACATTGTTCTCTGGTGAATGAAAGATCCCCAATGTCAGGTAATTCACAATGCATCCATCAATCAGCTTGTTTCCCCACATCATACAACCCGAACAACCATTTTCAATAAAACAATGGCTTGGAATTTCATCAAACGTTGAAGATTGGCGGTCCATGTGACGTCCTCTTATCTTTGATATATTGTACTACAGTGAAGGCAGTTGATGGTTTTCATTTGGATGTTATCTGTCCTTCAGCTAATGCTCTTTGTATTCATTCCCTAGAGGCGACACACAATGGCTTTGTAAAAATTGTGTAATTTTCTGTCATTCTTAAAAGCTTTCAAACTACTGTTCCTCTCAATCCACAGAGAACCATAGGGTCGATAAATGATTTCATACTCTTAAACTTAGGTTGAAAATTGTTTGACCTCTTTTTTGGTACCCAGTAATCCTCTACAGACTTTTCTCTTGAAGCATTTGTGGCAGTTCTTGTGGGAGGACGTTTGAGTAGAGCTAATCGTCTTATATCTGTAAGTGAATTACGATGTGGCATTACTCAGGAGATCTACTCAGGTTTAATCTACTCTGACTGACAGTCCAAGAATTATGATGTATAAATGTCAAGGTTTATTGTTATTTAAATAAATGAGTAGTAAATTTTGTTCTTACACCATCTTTCGCTCTCATGTTGTCCAAGGCTTAGGTTAAATATGAGAAAAATGTTTTATGAACTGAAATCTTTGCCGTCTTTCAACCCATCGGCTTAGGGATGTTGAAAGGCTTTTTTTTGAGTGAGCGACAGGCCTCAATGTATCCAACACTTGTGTTTTTTGGGAGTTTTGCAGCTCTTAAACATGAGCGGTTATTCCAGGTGGGATAAAATTATAGGAAATAAAACCATGGAAAACCCCTCAGTTTGTTTTCAAAGGATACCACTTAAAATGTGTGTTTATCTCCGTACATGCCAAGACATTGAACTGAAAGAGTATCTTAATGAAACATTCAGATGGTTGAGGTTAAAAAGTGAAAAACTCATAAATATAATATGAAGAGATGGGTGTTTCCTGTAGAAACGCTGAGAGTGGTTTTGTTATAATCACACATGTATTTTAAAATACTGTGTGAAGGCTGACTCACCTAGCAGATTTTTAGAAGTTTTAATAGATTTTTTTTTTTTTTGAGTGTGTATTGGAAATATCATGTCCCAGAGTTCTTGATCTAAACATTAATTTATCAGATGCATAGGCTTTATATTTATTTATATTTTTAATTTTTTTTGCCCACCACTTTATGAAATAATTAGTATGCAGTAGTGACTGATATAATTTTTTTTATTGCTGATTCCATATACTGCATGACACAAGCAACACTCATAACAATTGCTAATATTTACATTTTAAAATATAGTTTGAACTTGCTAAAGTACAGTATATATGTAAAATATATTTTACTTAATAATTTAGATGGGTACTTTTTGATAATTTAAACAACCAGCACATCTATGCATCAAACCATGTCTGTGTTGGAATTTGGCATCTTTATTAGCAATAGTCATTTTCATTAACCCATGACACTATAGCTTGCAATATAATATATTTGGCCTTGTTAAGCACAATCATTCTTCTATTGTGCATGTACTGCATGGACAGCAACTTCCTTGAACATATTTCCCTTGCTAGAAATTTCCAGTTCCACAAAGCTGAGTTCATGTTTTTTTTTTTTTTCTGGAAATCTTGAATGCAGAATGAGGAAAAATTTAAATATAACAAAATGCTATTAAAATCAATCAGTCACCACAGAATAATACATGACAAGCCAAATCTGGCAGTGTTTCCATGTGTCTGTCTGTGAGCCTTATGCGGTCCACAGCATGCTCCATTAGGAGGACCTGACCTCTGTCTGCTTAGCTCCGCCTACTGGATGACTGACATGCGTTTTGTGTTTGTGCATTTGACAATTTGCTATGTATCAACACATCATGTGTTCTAGCAGGTAATTGAAGTTTATCTCGCAGCCACTGTGGAATCGCCAGTAGCATGTTGTTTCAGTCAACGCTGATGTTTGAAATCAAAATACCTGTCTGTCTTTGTTAACTTGATTGACAGGTCAGAAAGACCCTGGCCCATGAAAGGGGGAGCAGATGGGGCTTTCCCCCCTTTTTTCTGTGCAATGTCTGACGGGTCACAATGCACTTCTTTTTTTCCATATAGAGCTGATGCACGATATCACACTCCATGACTCCATTTATTTTTTTTATACTTTGGTCACATTATACCATTACTAAAAGCTTCAGCACAAGGGTTTGTCATTCAGCAAACCCCTATTTCGGCTGCACGCTCATGTATCGTCCAAGCATCGCTGAGATTGTTTATGGAAATAATCTTCATCTAAGTCCTCCCCATCTCATATCTTCACCCTTAACTGAGCGTTGCATCTAAATGTGGAGTCAATGTGCCACTGTTGCTTTAAACGTTTTGGTAAAAGCTTTAATCTCAACCTACCTGCTATAAAGCACAGACAAAACACCTCTTTGCAATGTGCTTTATCTCTAAAAGAGCCATTGTTTCATCATTGAGATAAACTGAGAGTATGGAATTATAAGATATTTCTCATGACATATTTAGCTGATAAAATGTCTGTATAATGTTTAGCTGATAAATGTTTGTAAACAACTGCAAACAATGCAAAGAACATGTTTCATATGTGAAATATATCTAAATTTGTAGTTTTTGGCTAATATGTTTTGGCATTGGAATTAATATAAATCCATGAAGTTGGTATGTAATTTTCTTAGTCAACATTGTTTGATTGCTTGCAACCAAGTTTAGTTGCATTATTTATATATATATATATATATATTAGGGGTGGGGGAAAAAATCGATACAGCATAGTATCGCGATATTTTCCGCGGCAATATTGTATCGATACACGGACGCCAAGTATCGATCTTTTATTATACTATTAGGTAGAATAATAAAATCAATTTCTTTACAATCCACTAGATGGTGGTGTTGAGTTTTTTTCTGGTGAGGTCAGCTGGGTCACCTTC
>NW_015628726.1:2746820-2761392 GCF_001515625.1 Sinocyclocheilus rhinocerous | reverse complement strand
TGAAACCCTTCACCTTCCCCAGCTCCACCTGTATAGATCTGCTACGGGTTATTTTATATGCTATTTGTGCAGCAGCAGTATGTCTTAAATACTCACGGCACCGTATCGCCGTATGCATTGGCAGTAGCAAGTTCATGTACTTGCTTGCAGCAGCAGCAATAATCTACAACTACAGCAATAACCAACAGCAGCAGCAGCAGCAGAGTAGCAGATCTAATCCGCCAAGACCAAATACATTAACATTGTATCCATATCCATCACCATGTTAAATCTTCCGAGAGTTGTCATGATTAAAATGTGGTTAGTGCTTATACATAGGATCAGTCATGTGCATCAGTGTGATGATCAGAGGTCTGGTGCTGCTGTTGTGCTTATATGGGCAAACTGAGTTTGAATCTGGCTTGTTTCACCTCTACGGTTTCATGTTTTCAGTCTCATGTAGTGTTTTGTTGAGCGAAGGGCAGGTTGATGTTAGCCAGATTCACTTTCTCTGTAGTGGTTCACTGAAGTATGACAGCTGCAATTTAGCGTTGGTTGAAAGTACAAATAACATGCGTCAGAGCGAATCATAATACACAATGCGGTAAGAACCTTTAATGTTATTTAAGGCCCCAAGTCACACCACCTTTACAAGGCCACACCGACACATCTGCCTTCCAGCCCGCCCACAAGAAACAAACCCCTCTGGGCTTCATATCTAAACCAAAAACCTTCACCATTCCAGATCAGCAAAAACTAATGTTTAACACGCTGTTGAGTTTGTTAGGGAAGAAATATTAAAAATATTGTGGATTGGATTATGTTCAGGCTTCAGACGTTTAGAATTGTATGCCTCTCTCTGCATGCTAATATATGTCAATGTCAATGTCAATTTTATTTATATAGCACTATTAAACACAACCATGCACTCTAAAAAATGCTGGGTTAAATATAACAAAAACACTTTTATTGTCTTATAATATGCATTTATTTTTACCTTACTTTCTCAAGGACTCCCAAACAATTCGCTCAACAATTCATTTTTCCAAACCCCTCCTTTGCATGACGCTAATCTGCGGTGATTGGTCCGATTGGTCTCATTTTCATTTCATTATGTCTGTAATGCCTGATAAAGCAGCGTTTGTGAGCGTTTCATGTTGATGTCAACATGAAACGGCTTGGGATTCGTTTTAAAAATGACTCGTTTAAATGATTCAGAGTCGACTCTTTCTTTTGAGAGACTAATTTTATGCACGGTGCACTTTCAGATTTAAAACTTTGCAGGATGTTTTCATTCACTTAGAGCTGTGATACACATTGCATGAAAGGAAATTTTCAAAAAATCTATAATGGGGCACTTTAATATATAGTTAAATATCAAAATATATATATAAAATTTGTTTTATTTTTCCATTTTAAAATTGTATTTTATTTTTTATTTTAGAACTAATTTGACTTTAAATGAATTTAAACTACAAATCAGTGTGTATTGAGTTATAAAGGGCATCGCTTTGATTGCTCGTTGACTTTGGTTGCTTATTACTTAATTATTTTATTAGTAAACAATAAATATTGAATCCACTGATTCCATTACAGAGAGCTGTACTTGTGAATGATATATAGCCTAACACAAACATGCAGTCTGTCTGGAAGAAGGCAAAGATCATATTCCCAAATACAGGATAACCCGTACTATAATTACTAGGGTTAGCAGGTTAACACAGTCAATATGCTGTGTTAGAGGACAGAGTCTCTCTTAAACAGAGTCCCTCAGTCTTCTGCTCAGAATCAGATCTTTTATAGTAATTTAGCTTTGACTTTTTGCCTCCTTGTTGACTAAAATGAAATGGACCACCATTCATACAGATAAGTTCACCTTATACTACAGTGAGAAAAAATATGATTTATGTAAAGTCCATCCATCAGGGGGGCCTACAAAATGACCTTTCCTGTTAGACAAAAGATGGGGAACTCAGAGTGACAGATGAAAGAAGGAAGCTATTTTCCTTCCTAGGATAAAAGCACTTCCCTATCTCCGATAGCCGATAGCCCCTCAGCAAAGGGAGTAGACGGCCACATCCGCAATCAGCCTATCAGCTCTCCTTAAATCTGGAATCTTCTAGCCTCCAAAGTCCTCTTTAGGGAGAACCGGCACTTCCTTAGACCTGCTCACCCCAGCTGAGGTTCAGATGACTTAGGCAGAGGAAACAGGTCTTTAGTTTGGCTTACGGGGAAATACAGCCAGTTGAGTACAGGGGGATTTGGATTAGAGAGAGTTTGGGTCATTTCCCTTTCAATAACCGCTTTTTCAATTTTATTAGCTGACAGGCCTAAGAATGGGATTGACAGTGTTTCCTGTGAATAAATGCAGTCACTTCCTGTCTTTAAAAAAGGACTTTCACTTACAGTTTGAATTAATAAATTATTTGCCAATAACATACATACAAATCATTGTTTATCCAGTAGTTCTGTTCCACAAATTTAATTGTCCAGTCAGCATTGCAAGAGTCCTATTTGTGTTTTTCGTACTAGTGGTGGATATTTCTCAGTAACTCTTTCCGCAACTGTGTGGTTTTACCAGTAGGTGGCGACAATTGATTTTGCCTTTTGAGTGAGTATGAATCACTAACTCAATTCGTTCAAAACACTTATTAATTCAGGAACGAAACAAGTTACAAGTTGTCTTCTTGTGCAAGTCGTTGAATCTTTTGCTCAACCAAATTGTTGAAAAATGCTGTTAATTTGGTAATGCTACAACTGTGTGCTTAGATCCAAGATGTAGAGGATTTTGTTTCTTCAGTGGAACAGATTTGGAGAAATTTAGCATGAATCACTTGCTTACCAGTGGATCCTCTGCAGTGAATGGGTGCCGTTAGAATGAGAGTTCAAACAGCTGATAAAAACATCACAATGATCCACAAGAAATCCACACAACTCCGGTCCATCACTTAACATTTGTGTTCTTAAGAAACAAATCCATCATTATTTATATTATAGTTAGTTACTCAGTATCACATGTATTTAATTTATTATAGCAGCTGGATGGTTGTCTTTATTTCTTCCCCTACCCCTCCGCTGAACAGCCTAATGGTACGACCCTTGCCCGGTCAGGGCCACTGTGTTAATAACGGTGAGGGGTTAAAATGCTCATTGCCTCGGGGAAATCAGGATAATTTTTTTGGCTTGTGTTGGGACATGTGCAATTTGCTGTTTGTTCTAGACGCAAGGTCTCTTTATAAACATTATGACCCTGTATGTCTCTTCATTGTGGTTTCTGTTGATAAATGGAGTATATTAAATAAATATTTATGGTGGATGAACCCTCCCTGTGAAACATTATGTATAGAGGCCAGTCAAATCATGAGCCAAGTCTAGTTTTCATTCTTTCTTTTATCTGTCTCATTTATCTTCATGAACAAGAGGCCAAACCCATAGATTTAGAATGAGAAAGAAGCTCATAATCAAAATGACTGAAAGAGGTCTAGTGGAATTGATTTCATATGTTGAATGCAAATAAAACAAAATGACGGGTCAAATAAACATCAATAGGGCAAAGACCTTGGATTAATCAGAGCGAATGAAATGTGAAATTATTCATCCGATCTGTTTGTTATTTCACTGTATGGTCAGGGAACTGGAAATGATTAATATATAATGTATTACATTTTGGAAGTAACTTGCCCAACTCTGTTCCTGAAGCATTCAGTGATTCTTTTCATTTTTCTCCTTAACACACTCTTGGTTCTTTCAATATGCCAACAGGGGCGCCACAAGTTGTTTAAGGTGCTTGACACTTTAAAAGTGATTGTAATTATTTTTAACAGATTGGAAGAAAATGTTTCACAGGCTTTCAACATGACGACACCGTATGGACATCTAAATAAACATATGAAATGTTGCACATACTGTATACTTAGTCCAACATTTGAGACCACTAGTAAAAATGCTTCTATTTAGCTTTTTTCTAAGATTTAATAATAATAAAAAACTTTCTTCTTCTTTGTCGTCTTATCATTATTGTCTTCGTCTTTGTCATCTTCCTTGTATTCTTTGTCTTAATAGTAGTCTTCGTCTATTTCATCTTATTCATCTTCTTTGTTTTCTTCTTCATTGTTGTCATCTTTTTCTCTTTGTCATATAGCATTTCCTAAATATTGGGTCATTTTATGTCATAATGTTTCAAAATCATTCCTAAAACTTTTTTTAGATCTTGAATCCCAGATTTTCAGTATAGTCTTGAGTTTAGACCCCACTGTAAAAGAACAGAGTGAGGTATTAGACTGAATTCCAAATGAACTTGAACAGTGCGGATGTGTGTTTTTGTGAGTGTTACTTGTTTTCATGTTTTTGAGTATCCTAAGACATTTCTATTAACCGCAAGACTCATAAACATAATTAAAGACATGTTGAGTGTCTTTCAGAAGAACTGCTCTCAGACATTAAAATGTGATCAAAGTCTGCCTCTTTAAATGTCTGTCTTTGACCTTGTCGTTCGCTTTCCACTTGCTTGATCCCTGCTGCTATCATTTCAGTAATCCAGTTTTATCCCTTATCTGTCTGTCTGCTTCCCTTGTCTTCTTTCCATACATGCTTATGCCCTTCAACCTTCCAAGTGGCTCTTTTAAAGGATTAGTTCACACAAAATTGAAAATTTACTCCCCCTCATTTCATTCCAAACCTGTATGACTTTCTTTCTTGTTTGGAACAGAGAAGAATAATTTTGGTCTCTCTTTTTCACGCAGTTATGATGAATGAGGACTGAAGCTTTCAGGCTTCTTAAAGGACACCAAAAAATTGGTTCATATGACTCAAGCGACTCTCCTAAAGTGATATGATAGATTTGGGTGGTGAAATATAAGCTATTATTTAATGATGATCTTCCCTTCCAGTGAGCTATAGCTTCTGTTTCATTGTATGCTTCATATGAACCATTTTTATGATTTTCATGTTGCTCCTTTTGGAGCTTGACAGCCTCAATCCTTGTGCACTTTCATTAGCTATATTGAAAAAAGCGGTTAGGACATTCCATAAAAATGCACATTAAATGAAAGAGGAAGTCATACGGGGGTGGAAATTACATTTAAGGTGAGTAAGTAATGGCAGAATTTTCCATTTTCTGTTAAATTGTTCCTTTTTTTTTTTTTTACTTCTCTTTTAATTTGTCTTTTTTTTTCCATGTGTCATTGAACTCAGTGGTGTGTGTGTGTGTGTGTGTTTACACTTATCGATGGATCTGCCTGCATCTGTGTGTGTTAAATTGTATTAGTAATGCGTTATATTACTGCGTTACAGCAAAAAGTAATATTATTACTTTTGTAATGCGTTACTCCCAACACTGGTTGGGAGGCTGCCATTTTTCAGTTTTAAAGCAACCAGAGAGCATTTAAAATGAAAAGCACATTTTGTCATTGGGTGTGTATGACTGGAGGGCCAACTCACACACGCTGAATAAATCAGAAGGTCAAGACCATTACGAGGGCAACTCCCCATGGAGCAACCCAAACGCACACACGCAAACACGCTCAGGAAATCTGTCATAAGTCATTGACATCCCATACTTTGATTAATCATATAATCCAATTTCTCTCATATCACAATTCACTGAAGCAGTGCATCTTTGTCTGATTTTGGTCATGTATGTGGTCGGTTTAATCCTGATCCAGCTGCCTGACTTCACTCTGTGGTGGAAAGAAATGCAATGAATAGAGATTGGAGTCATGAGCTTTATAACGGTTCAACATACATGTACACTACCGTTCAAAAGTTTGGGTTCAGAAAGCATTTTACTTTTCATCGATCCATCCATCCAAAAGTTTGTGAACCCCTTGCAGAATCTGTGAAAATGTGAGTAATTTTAACAAAGTAAGAGAGATCATACAAAATGCATGTTATTTTTTATTTAGTACTGTCCTGAGTAAGATATTTTACATAAAAGGTGTTTACATTTAGTCCACAAGATAAAAAAATAGCTGAAATTATTCAAATAACCCCCTTTAAAAGTTTGGGAACCCTTGGTTCTTAATACTGTGTGGTTACCTGGATGATCCACGACTGTTTTTATGTTTTGTGATCGTTGTTCATGAGTCCCTTGCTTGTTCTGAACAGTTAAACTGAGCACCGTTCTTCAGAAAAATCCTCCATGTCCTGCATATTCTTCAGTTTTCCAGCATCTTTTGCATATTTGAACCCTTTCCAGCAGTGACTGTATGATTTTTGAGATCCATCTTTTCACACTGAGGACAATTGAGGGACTCAAACACAACTATTAAAAAAATTTCAAACATTCACTGAGGCTCCAGAAGGAAACACGATGCATTAAGAGCCAGGGGGTGAAAACTTTTTGAATTTGAAGATCAAGGTAAGTCAAGGTACTTAATTTGTCTTCCGGGAAACATGCAAGTATCTTCTGTTGCTTCCGAAGGGCAGTACTAAATGGAAAAAAATTATATTTCTACAAAATGAGAAAAATTTAGACATCTTCATCCCGGCTCTTAATGCATTGTGTTTCCTTCTGGAGCATCAGTGAATGTTTGAACCTTTTTTAAGGTTCACACCTTTTTGAACCAAGGGTTCCCAAACTTTTGAATGGGGTTATTTTAATAATTTCAGCTATTTTTTTTTTTGTCTTGTGGACCAAATGTAAACATCTTTTATGTAAAATATCTTACTCTGGACAGTACTAAATAAAAAATAACAGGCATTTTGCATGATCTCTCTTATTTAGTTAAAATTATGAACATTTTCACAGATTCTGGAAGGGGTTCACAAACTTTCAAGCAGCACTATATATATACTTTCATTCAGCAAGGACAGATTAAATTGATCAAAAGTGATTGTAGAGACATTCATAATGTTACAAAAGTTTTCTATTACAAATAAATGCTGTTCTATTATAAAAAGAATGTATTATGGTTTCCACAAAAACATTAAGCACGACAACTATTTTTAACATTAATGTTTCATATATAACATATAATGATAATGTTTACTGAGCGCCAGATCAGCATATTAAAATGATTTCTGAAGGATCACATGACACTGAAGACTGGAGTAATGATGCTGAAAATTAAAATGTATTCAAATAGAAAATGTTTTTTACTTTTATTTTAATATTTCACAATATTACTGTTATTTACTGTATTTTTGATCAAATAAATACAGTCTTTAAAAGATCTGAATGATTCATTCACAAATTAGCCATGACTCATTTTCTTATGAACTTAAACAACAATAAAAAATGTATAATGAATGACAAATACACAAAGCTATGAAATGACTTCAGAAGACTTGGATTGTAGTACACAATGTCTTTATGGTGCTTTAGTGTTTGTTTTTAGGAAACAATGACAATTTTTGTTCCCTTTCGTGGAACTTCGAACTGCGTCCTCTAGGGGTCGCTATGGGGAACGCCTCGTCGTGGGTATCTTTGCCCACTTTTCTAAAATTCCACGAAAGTGGTAAGTGCACACGTTCTACTTTGCCCACTTCTCTAAAATCATTCAGACACGGGTCACGACGAGGCGTTCCCCATAGCGACCCCTAGAGGACGCAGTGTCTCGTTCCCCTCAGGGAACCATGGTTACACAAGTAACCTGAGACGTTTTTGGGTAAACTTTTGATCTTGACCATCTTTGTCAACCAGCTTCATTAACAAATCTATAACCCTACTTATTAAAATGTGGCACACAGTTTGTGATTTGGACATGAATGGTGCCTCAAACCATGTGGAATAAGGAGAGTTGTACTAATAATTTTCTAAACAATCAAAAATAGCATTTTCAGATGATCAAAATGCTTTCTAATTTTTGTCTGTAGAGTTATGGGAGCTGAACAGGACGTGGGTGTTCCAGGCCGGAGAGGGGCGTCTGCAGCACTACAATATGTTACTGGATGAGACTCAGGAAAGGCTAATTATCGGAGGAAAAGACATCCTGTACTCTCTCAATCTGGAGCGCATCACTGCCCCTCACAAAGAGGTTTGTTCATTTACGTAGCTGTTCTCAGGATTTGGGCATCATGTCTGTCCAGCATTGTCACCTGTGTGTGTGTGTGTGTGTGTGTGTGTGTGTGTGTACCTGTTTTTCTATTCTGGTGGGGACTTAAACCTGAATACACACAGACTCATGGGGACTCGTGTCACGGTGGGGACCTAAATTGAGGTCCCCACGGGTAAACAAGCTAATAAATCACACATAATGAAGTTTTTTGAAAATCTAAAAATGCACAAAGTTTCCTGTGAGGGGTAGGTTTAGGGGTAGGGTTGGTGTAGGACAATAGAATATACGGTCTGTACAGTAGAAAAACCATTACGCCTATGGAGAGTCCCCACAAGGATAGCTGACCAGACTGTGTGTGTGTGTGTGTGTGTGTGTGGTACAGTTTATCATCGTATTTGGCTCATGACAGTTCGTTGCGCAAAGCAATTTACGTCTGTTGCTAAATAAATCTCAGGATAACTACACTTTTCTAAGGCTAATCTACATTAATAATTTTGTAAGAATTAAAAATAACTATTTTGGCAAAAATAGTGTTTAACGAAGTACACAAAAAATAGGTAACTCTCACCTCACACACAAAGTTTTAATAAAAAAATACATTACATCCAGTTGAGCATCCATATGGTCTCAGAAGTTCAAATATTTTGATGCACCTAAAGCTCAAATTGGATCCAGAAATTCTCTATATGCAATTATGCATCCATCTGTATCCACACTGCTCCCTGTACTATTTTCCATTGGAAATGAATGACTTCCGGTCTGACGTTTGTCGGAAATAGTAAAGGCGGCTTTACTGCGATAAAGTAAATGGTATTACGTAAGAATCAAGTTATGTAATAGCTTTTTTATAGGCCTCTCATGTGAGTCTTCATCTCATGTGAGTGTACATGATTTTAGATACTCTTATGAAAGTACTATTTATTTCTTCAGATGTGAAATCTTTTTAAGTGAAAACATTTTTTTGTAGACTTTTAGGGAGTATCTTAATTAGTGGGTTGTATAGAGTTATAAATCCACTCCACACACTCAGGAAAAAAAAAAAAGTTACAAAAGCTGTTACTGTGTCGGTACCCTTTCAAAAGGCACTAATATGTACCTTTTAAGGTTTTAATATTTACCCTTTAGGGGTCAGTAAGGCACAAAGACATTATTTCTGAGACTGTAGTGTACCTGGAATTACATTTATGCATTTGGCAACACTTTTATATTACATTCAAGGTGTAGCTACATTTGATCAGTTTATGCATTATCTGAGAATTAAACCATTGGCCCTGTCTTTGCTAGCAACATGCTCTAGTGTTAGAGTTACAGGAGTGCAGACAATTTAAATGTGTTTTTCATGCAACCACAGGTCAGGTTAACAATGACTGTATTCAGCCAAGTACAGCAAGCACATTTCTGTGCCAGAACAACATGACCAGAACTCATGTGCTTGTTTCTCTGTTTCAGATTCACTGGGTGAGCTCTGAAGAGCAGGTGGGGGATTGTTTAATGCAGGGCAGAGAGAAGGTAAATCTGTTATACATCCTGTACAGTATATATGACACAGTGATATCCTGTTACATGGCTACAGTGTTTATCTTGAAATGTGTTAAAATCATTCTTAAAACCTCTTTTCTTTATCTGTTCATCTCTGCCTTTCTCTTTGTCCCTCTCTTACAGCCTGAGTGTGCAAACTACATTAAGCTGGTGCAGCATTATAACAGCACACACCTGTTAGCATGTGGGACTGGAGCATTCAGCCCAGTGTGTGCCTATATCAGAGTGGGCCGTGGAACAGAGGTAAATCTTCTGCTGTGGAAAAAAACCCAATAATCTTAAATAAGTGTTTTTGACTTGTTTTAAGTAATTTCTAAATATATTTAAATATTATAAATAATACATTTTTAAAAGAAGATTGAAAAAAATGAACTATGAAAATCTAATTCTTATTATCAATGTTTTAATGGAAACTGAATAGAAAGTTAATGAACAGTATTTATTTGAAATAGTACATTATAGTTATATTTATAATATACATTATAAATTTGTACATTATAAGTATATCTACTGTCACGTTTTATCAATTGAATGCATCTTTGCTGAATTAAAACATTTTCTTTTCTTTTTTTTAAACTTAACCAACACAATTGAATGGTAATGTATTATGGTTTCCATAAAAATATTAAACCGCACAACTGTCTACAACATTGGTCCTGTCTCCCCAACAACTTCCTGTCATTCTCTCCACTACCTCTCTAATGAAGAAGCAAAACCCCAACAATAATAATGTAAAGGTGACAAAGTAGTTCTGACGGTGCTTTCTTTCTGAAGCAACTTTAACACTCTTCAACCGCCTGTGATGAAAGCCTAGTCTCCAGAGAGACAGACAGAGTTTGTTGTAGTGTACGACGGGAAGTTTTATCATTCTCACTCTGTTAAAATCTCCAACCAAACATCCAGACAAGCGAAAACAAACATCTCCATCCTCCCAGGAGAGCCCCAGTCAAATTACAGAGCGGCTAATCATAGAGAAGCGAGCTTTATTTGAAGGAACAGGCAAGAAGAAAAGAGCAAAGAGAAGACGTTTATTTGAAGGAAACCGAGAATCTGGATTCTTTCCTGTGCTGCATCGTGGCAGGCGGCCTACAGGCTTTCTTTCACAATTTTTTCCCCCACTACTTCTTAATCTTTTGGAGGTTTCAGGATGGAGAATTCCCTTCCCACCTCATTCCCGCTTTTTATCCCAACCAGGTTCAGAGATTGCACTCATGGCTGGGAATAGGAAGCACTGGCTCCCTGACCCTCCGGCAGAGGTGAAGGAGAGAGCCACGGGCATTATGGGAGCCATAGGCGGGAGATCAGAGAGGGTTTAATTAGAGGAGTCAGGCTTCAGCGGGGTGCCTGATAACTCCTGCGCTGAGCTGCACACGCCTCAGTCTGGAACAGCTACACCCTAAAGAGACATAAATGAAACGCATGCGAAACACATATGCATCCGTGCACATAAGACATGGGCTTCGCATTCAGTTCAGAAATCGGGACACTCATGGCTGGGAATAGGAAGCACGTCTGGCTCCCTGACCCTCCAGCAGAGGTGAAGGAGAGAGCCACGGGCATTATGGGAGCCATAGGCGGGAGATCAGAGAGGGTTTAATTAGAGGAGTCAGGCTTCAGCGGGGTGCCTGATAACTCCTGCGCTGAGCTGCAGGCCGCCAGCACACGCCTCAGTCTGGAACAGCTACACCCTAAACACTCGGAGACATAAATGAGACGCATGCGAAACATATGCATCCGTGCACATAAGACATGGGCTTCGCATTCACATATACACACGGCGACGAAGATGGCTACACATACCTGCACAATTATACACACACTTGGCCCTGCAGTGCTGGGATGACATGTTGCAGATGTAGCTATGATGACAGGAAAGACTGATAAAGCTACAGAGAGACAGTGCAGAACCGGAGAGAGCGAGGGAGAGGCGTGTACACAAACACACAGGCGTACACGCATTCCTTCTCTAATATCAGGAATCTAAGCACCATTCCACCCCTTTGCACCCATACTCGCATCACCTGACACATCACAGCACACCATTCCCTCTCACTGTCTCCTCTTTCACCAAAACCCTGTGTTTTCTCTTGGGCTTTACACATACTTATATACTAATACACCCACATCATACCTCACTCACATCTTACCAGAATAAACACATACAAATCTGTTCCGAAACATAGTGAGTGCCCGAATATATAATATGAAACAATACAATACAATGCAAAACAATATAAAGAACATGCATGTTGCATGTGAATCACAATTAAACTAAAATGTATTATAGTTTAAGTTTAATATTTGTGCATTTAGCAGACTTTTTTTATTATTAAAAAAAAGATATAACATCCAAGTGAAAGATATAATTTCTATTGAAACTTGTATGTCATGTATTTAAATATATTTGTAACTATACATCTGTATTAATGACGTTGCTAAAATATACTTTTAAGATTTGAACTTCTCTACAAGTGCACATTCAATACAATTAAGCACACTTCTTTTTCACAGGGAATGTAATGCAAGATGTTGGATGAGGCAGAAGAAATACCATTAATATAAATGCATTTATTTCTTTAAGTTTAATATTTGTGCATTTAGCAGACTTTTTTTATTATTAAAAAAAGTATGTAACATCCAAGTGAAAGATATATCACCAACATGTCAAAAAACATAATAAATAAATAAAAACCAGAACCACTGAGTTGGAAAAAGGATCACCCCCTTGTGTCAGTATTTCGTTGAACCAACTTTTGCTTTAATTAGAACCTTTAGTCTGTTGGGATTTGTCTCTTCTAACTTTGCACATCTAGACTTTGCAATAAAAAAAGTATATATATATATTAAAAAAAATCTAATTAAATCTAATTAAAATAGCTTGATAGGTATTTGTGTATGCCATGTAGTTTTGCTTATTAACTGTGCATAATTGTTTATAAATGTTTATAATTTTATAATTGCTTATTATCTTTATCTTTATAAATTTGAGTACATAAAATTGGGAGTTTAAGACATTGCTTAAATGTTTCCGTTGTAATGATTATCACAAAATTTTTCTTCTGCGAGAGAGGTCTGAACAGACCTGTTAGACGTCAAGTAACACAGCTCAGAAATAATCATGTATTCATATAACTTATGTTTAAAAAATATATTAAAAATAATAATAATTTATTTCAAATAAAAATACATTGTAAAATAAAATGCAATATTTTATTATTAATATTTAATACATTATTACACACTAATAATATTACAAATTATCAATATTGTGTACTTTTTCATCCCTCAGTTTGCTGTTTACTTAGTTTTGAACCAGCCCTTCACACTAACCCTCAGATTTGGTACTCTGGCTGTCAGTTTCAGGTGATCTCTCACCTAACATTTCAGCCCTCCTGACAATTCGCAACACGATCGCCAAACCTCGTGCAAATCTGAACCATGTGTCCTTCCACAAGATGTGCATGTGAGTGTGTGTGTTTGAATCATCAGCTGTAAGGTGTGCTGATTATCATTTGAATCTCATACTGTTTCATCACATCTATGGCCCGAATATTTCATACTTCAGGCACATTCACAACCATGTGTGCTGGCCACAAGGGCTGATGCTATCTGTCTGATGATCACAAGACTGTGTTAAGTTAGATTTGTTCATTTGCAAAGGACCATACGGCCCCTTGGCATATACCAGCACGTCAACCACAGCCAACCTTTATGATTTATACCCATAATTCTCCCATGTAACAGCATGCTTCATAAAATGAAACTGAAGTTATGGGTTTGGCTAAGGATTTATTTCCATTCCTGCTTCGTATGAAGTAATGATCGGAAAAACGTCTACCTGCGTAAAGAGTAGAAGAACAATCCTAAGACAGGAAATGATGGATGGACTGGTGTTACAAATCTGGTGTTTGTTTCTTCAGGATCACATGGTGTGAGAACACATAAATCAAGCTTGTGAAAACCTGTTCTGCGACACATGTTGCACAGCTTATACCGTCACCTTCTGGTAAAAGTGAGCTTTGCAATAACTTCCGTAAAATTGACCTATATCCCAAACCTACTTTTGCGAACTAGTCCGAGGTTTTTCACCCGATCGGAACCGCAGAAATCTTCGCTGGACACTGAATATCAATAATTATCAAAAAAAAGTTGAAATTTCGATTTTTGCACGAAACAGTACGCAAAGAAGCCTCTATGCTAACGTTAGCCAAATGTTAATTGAAGTATAACTCTTGAACGGAATGAGATATCTTCACCAAACTCGGTACACGTATGTAGGAGCTTAATCTTTGGTCAAATAAAAAAAAATGCGCAGCTCTGCCACTTGGGGGCGCTATAAGAAAGAAAAAACATAAATTCAGATATAACTAGGCAACCGTTGGTCTGATCGACTTGAAAATTGGTATGCAGTGTCTTGGTCCAAAGTGGCACAAGTGTCTATGAGGACATTCGCATATCTCAAAAAACATGGCCGTTGTTAACACAAAATATTTTTCCTTATGTGCTTAACTGCCTTAACTGCTTGAACCCCGGAAATCGCTGCTTGCAGCTATATTTATTATTATTATCATTAAATATTATCAAATAAATAAACTGTTATTATTGTTATTGTTATTATTATTATTATTATTATTTCTACTACTACTACTACTACTACTACTACTACTTGAAACATAAAATAAATCATCCAAATCATGTTTTACTTCAAGTCAAATAATGCTATTGTAAATATAGTGTATAGTAGTATAGTTAGTAAATATAATTTTATTAGTCTGAAAAGCATTGTGTTCATGAAAGGTTCTTAATAAACAGTGTATGTATGCATTTATTTATTTATTTGTAGTGTTATTACAAAAACACAATGTATGCTGGTGATGAACAGATGGTTTTTTGAGTGTGAAAATGTCATTAAAACATTATTTTTGATGGAATAACTTTAATTTTTCTGTTCAATCAGCTGATTGATTTATTTATTATTTAATAATATTGTTAAAATTATAATTGTTGTTTTTATTATTATTATTATTATTATTATTATATAGAGTATTCCATTAACA
>NW_015628726.1:2743164-2745329 GCF_001515625.1 Sinocyclocheilus rhinocerous | reverse complement strand
ATTGTATTTTATTCAACAGAACAACTTTAATAATAATATTATTATTATTATAATGTTTCTTCATAAATAAAATATATATTTATTGATTTTAATTTATTATTATATTTAGCGTGTTAAACGTGTGTGTGTGTGTGTGTGTGTGTTCCAGCAGGAAGGAGGGTTCAGGTTGGAGTCTGATCACATAGAGAGTGGCAGAGGAAGATGCCCATTCCATCCCAACAGCCCTTCAGCATCCACTGTGCACCGTAAGCATTCATCCATTCCTGCAGCTTTCTACAGAAAAACCTCTCCTCCAGTCCACCATCCTTTCATCTTTTTGATATTCTCAGTCTTTTCCTCCTTTTGTTTACATCCAAATATCTTTCATCCCATTATATCTTTATTTTTCTGTAGCTTCCACCCTTCTCCTTTTCATCTTGATGTTCAGAATGTGTGTGTTCTTGAGTTTTGAAAGGAAGAGAGTGCATTTTGAGCCAGGGGCCACCGAGCATGAAAGCTCTACATAACACACTTCAGCTCCAATCCTTCAGAGCGCTCATTCGCATGGCGGCAGGAATTTGATTGAAGGGAAATTGAGAGATGAATTTGATGACTTCCTTTCTGAAAGCAGCTGCAGACTGTTTTCAGCTGGGTTATTAATTTAGTCTCGCCCAGCCGGCCCAGCATAAGGATCGTTCGTAATAAAGAATATTTAGATACTAAATTGATATTGCCCTTTAGATCATTACCTGGTGACTTACCACAGGATTTATTACTCACACTGGTGAAAGAGAGGCAGTTATTTACAGTGTCTGCAGTGTCACCTAGTGGTATCTCAATATATGACAAACACATTACCAGAGCTGTTATGCATTACCTTAAGTGTTCAGGGTTGCAACGTTTGTCATTAAATGTTGATATATAACTATTGTTAAATGTCATGTGAAATATGAAATCAAAACACTGCTGAACTGATTTAAGTTAATAGATTGAAACTGAATAAATAACTGCTTAATTTATTTAAATACTTGACAAAAACACTTCAGCTTTACAGTATAGCTGTTATGCATTACCTTAAGTGTTCAGGGTTGCAACGTTTGTCATTAAATGTTGATATATAACTATTGTTAAATGTCATGTGAAATATGAAATCAAAACACTGCTGAACTGATTTAAGTTAATAGATTGAAACAATAAATAACTGCTTAATTTATTTAAATACTTGACAAAAACACTTCAGCTTTACAGTATCAAATCCAATAAGCATATCTCTCTCTCTCTTTCTCTCTCTAAATCATGTTTGATTGACAGGTGGGGAGTTGTTTGTTGGCTTGTACACTGATTATTGGGAGAATGATGCCGCTCTATATCGTCTAGGCAACCGCAGCTTCATTAGGACTGAAGTGGGTGACAGACAGCAGCTGAATGGTAAGAAATAACTGTTGAAAATACAAGCACTTTGTGTTGTAGATAATGCTTTCTGGTGTCCTCAAGAAGTTTTTTTTTTAGCTTAACCAGCAACACTTCTTCAGTCAACTGGCTTCACCAGAAAGACCGTGCTGGTTGACAAGCTTTGAAACTGGAGCTTGCCAACCTACAAACCACACATAATTTGAACTACAGTAAAGCTAGCAGTTATTTACACCAGGGGTTTTTAGATAACATGGACCCCCAAAAATGATCAAGTTTAAAATGCAGCTATATATTTTAATATATAATGACCCAATTTGTACTGTGAAAAATACATTTTATGAATGTGTAAAATATTATTTGGCAATTGTATTACATTAAAAGAAATATTACATTGCATTACTATGTTTTTTTTACTCCCTATACTCCCAATTTTAATTAGTTATTTAAATTTTTTGTTTTATTTGAAATGTATTTATTATTTACAACAAATGTCTCTATAAACATAATTTACATTAAAGCTTTTTAAAACGGATGTAACAATGTTCGTAGATCAGGAAGAAGGAGGCGGGAACCAGCGAACATTTAAACATAAAACTTTAATAAACAAATGAACAAACACAAAACGAAAGTAAAAGCGGCAGCCCCTCACGGGACGGCTGCTGCATAAAACATAATATAACAACAACATAAATAGTCCAGGCCTGGTCCTCTCTCGTTCTTCACTGTCGTTACTCCTCCTTTTATCCTTCCGGAGCTCCTCCGTGGGACTCGAG
>NW_015628726.1:2716659-2742801 GCF_001515625.1 Sinocyclocheilus rhinocerous | reverse complement strand
GGCCTGGTCCTCTCTCGTCCTTCACTGTCGTTACTCCTCCTTTTATCCTTCCGGAGCTCCTCCGTGGGACTCGAGGTGAGTGGCGCAGGTGTCGCTCATTATCATTTCCTCCACCGGCCTCGCTCTGTTCCCACGGCTCTCGGCCCCGCCCCACTCGTCACAATGGAAATGCACTTTTTTGTGAGGCCTTTATTTGTTAAAAAAAGAAAAATAACAAAACCTTTCTTTTTTTTTAAATGAAGCATTGAGGATTTTTTATGGTGTCATATAAAATTACATCACACTTAATAAAACTAATTTACGCTAAAAGTATAGCTACTGGATATAAAACAATCATACACGTAAATGTGAATACATGGAATCAAATGGAGCAATAAAATAGAATTCAAGATTGATGTACAGGCCATTCTGTGTGTGGTTTAGAGAGGCCTGTGGCATCCTGCTGTGAGCCGGTTTAATGCTTCCCTTTGCTGTATATCTCCTCCTGTATCTGTACGGGAGATCTGGCCTTCAGCCCAGACCGATACGACTGAGCCCATTGAGAGTGATGCTTTTACCATGCGTATCACTGTAGCAAGGCTTGTGGCCTCATTGTAGGTGCAGTTAACACATCAGCTCCACGCCAAGTGTGACTGAAGATATATTCACAATGGTGTACTACAATACTACTACTGCTACTATTTTTGCTACGCTGTATGTATACTGTGAATAGATTGAATAGATAGATGATCTTCAACAATTGCCAGAATGTGCATTTAAGAGCAGATTATTTGGGCTTTTAAGTTCTGATTGGATGATGCATGAATTAAGCTTTTGTATTCATTCTGAAGATAGCCTGAGTGTGTGTAGAGTAGACTGTGTGTCAGACAGATGTTGAGTCTATGTTAAGAATACAGTGTTGTCTCACACATCTCACATGTGATTCCAACCCCTGCTGTGATGCATTAATCATACAGAGAGACCGAGTGCGAGATGTTTGACACATACCATCCATCTCTCTAACATCCATTCAGACATAATAAACCACGGTCAAATACCATCACATCCTTAGGTCATCTGCTCGATATCATACGAGTGCATAATACAGAGCATAGAGCACGACTCCATGGAGACTTTTACATTTTCTGTGTGTGCGCTCAATAGTCTGGGGTTGAGTTCTGTTCTTGTTTTGAATGGTGTTAACTGGTGTTAAGTGTTCTCGCTGCTGACTCATGAAGCACTGAAGATCTAATTCCACTCACATTCACTGCACAAAGCTGTAGCGGCCTTCGACATGCGGATCACACTGTATAATAAGATAGTGGGTTTATTCATATTAGATTACATATAGCAAATGCATTTTGCACATTCAAATGACAGATGTACAGTGGAGATCAAAATTATAGAACAACCTACAATTTCCGAAATTTCAAAGTCACTTTGAATTATACTTTGAAGACATTATAATGTCACTGCTTAGTCTTATTTGAAGTTATCCTATCAGGAGTAGAGGGTCAGTTTTTAAGCATATTTCATAAATCAATTGTATTCTGAAGCACAGTGTAAAAAACTTAATATTTGGAAGAAAAAAAAAACTGAAAAAAACATAGAAAAACACTTACAAATGCCTCCAAGTTTTTGGTGTTAATCTGGCACCCGGTGCTAATTTCCTTAATTATATGACAAACCCTATTTAACTGGCAGCAGTCCTCTAATTTTCACTGAGATTGTAAGATGGCGGGTCGAAGTGGCCTGGAAGGGCCAAGTTTGCCCACCCCTGGTCTAAGCTGACTGAAAACCTGCAACAGGAGGTAGTCCAGATGAAGGCCAAAGGGATGACCCCTTCAGCTTTTGCAAGAGAAGTTGGTCGTTCCAAATTTGTGATTTCTAGAATATTGCAGCTTTACAATGACACTAATTAATTCAAGTCCCCCAAAAAGGCTGGTCATCCACGTAAGACAAATGCACGAGAGGACAGGATAATGAGGAGATTCTCATTGAGGAATCGGTTCAACACTGCAGCTGGAATTGCTCGCCAATTCAGTGCTGAACCATGTATGGATCTATCTCAGCAAGTTTAAGAGAAGTCGGACTGAAAATGCACTCTGCAGTGATGAAGCCTCTCATCAGCAGAAAGAATCAAAAGGCTAGGCTCACCTTTGCTGAGGAGCATGTTGTGTGGACAGAGGAGAACTGGTCCAAAGTTCACTTTAGTGATGAGAGCAAGTTTAATTTATTTGGGTCTGATGGGAAACATTATGTTCAGAAGTTCACTTTAGTGATGAGAGCAAGTTTAATTTATTTGGGTCTGATGGGAAACATTATGTTCAGCATCAAACTGGGGAAAGACTGAACCCCGAGTGCGTAAAGAAGTCAGTGAAAAGTGGAGGAGGAAGTGTCATGGTTTAGTAAATGTTTTCTGCAGTAGGAGTTGGGCCTCTTATATATTATAGCTACGTGCATGGCAGAGTGAATACAAATGTTTATCAGAATCTCCATCAGCAACATGCGGTACCTTCCCTGCAAGCATCTCCCAATCAGCCTGCAATTTTCATGCAGGACAATGTCTCCGTCACACTGCAAAACAGATAAAGAAGTTTCTTGAAGCTAAGAACATTGAAATAATCAAATGGCCAGCCCAGAGATCTAAACCCAACTGAAAACCTCTGGAAAATCCCTGGCAACAATGTTAAGGCTAAGAAACCCACTACAGTTACGAAATATGAAAGAGACTGGAAGAAGAGCGGATCAAGATCACGTCAGCGCAGTGTGAGAAAGCTAGTGATGTCCTGCGGCCACAGATGTGCTGAAGTCATTCAAAGCAAGGGCCTCTACAATTCCTACTAATTTCTGACAGCTGTAACCCTCCAGAATTTTAGTTGTAATCGTCTTTCATGTAAAAGTGGTTTCTGTTCTCAAATTTTGATCACTGTGTTTTCCACAAAATAAAGGTTTTGTTGAAATGCCTTGGTTATTTTGTCAAACATGTTAGTGGTATACCTACAGCTAATATTCCTTCAAATTTTGAGCAGTGAAGATTAACAATATTTCCGAAAAAATCAAGTATTTATAGATTGTTCTATAATTTTGATCTACACATTCTACACATTGTTTTGCATGTTTAAGCTGAATTTTCAGCATCATTACGCCAGTCTTCATTGTCACTTGATCCTTCAGAATCATGGTCATTCTAGTATTTTTGTGGAAACCGTGATACATTGTTTAGGATTCTTTGATGAATAGCAAGTTTAATAAACAGCATTTATTTGAGATAGAAATCCTTTGTAGCATTATAAATGTCTTTAATGTCACTTTTGACCAATTTAATGCATCCGTGCTGAATAAATGTGTTGTGAATGGTAGTGTATAAATATTAAGAAGCAACAAACGGTTTTCAACATTGATAATAAGAATCATTATTAACAATTGAGCACCAATAATAATTTATAAATTAATAGTTTTCGCAAAAATATTAAGCAATGTTATAGCTGTAATAATAAATGCGTCCTGAGCAGCAAATCAGCATATTAGAATGATTTCTGAAGGATCATGTGACACTGAAGACATGAGTAATGATGCTGAAAATTCTGATTTGCCGTCAGAGAAAAAAATAACATTTTAAAATATATTAAAATGGAGAAGTTTTATTTTAAATTGTAAAAATATTTCAAAATATTTACAGTATTTTTTGATTAAATAAATGGAACCTTGGTGAGCATAAGAAGCTTCTTTCAGAAACATGAAAAAAAAAATCCGAACTTTTACCAGTATATACAAGTGTGTGTTTCTGTGTAATTCTAACCATATCTCTTTGTATTTTATTTTCCCCTAGAGCCCAAGTTTGTGGGTTCGGCAGTGATCCCTGACAATGACGATCCTGCTGATGATAAGGTCTACTACTTCTTCACGGAACGAGTGACCAATATGGAGGGTGGAAACAAAGCCGTTTACACCAGAGTGGCCAGAGTCTGTGCGGTATGGCACATAAATACCAAAAACATGCTTGTTTAGATCTTTAGATCAAATTAGTCTTGTTTTTTTTTTCATTTAAAAGCATGCTTTTTAATGCTTAAAGAAAGCGTTCACTTAACTTTCCTCTAGGGCTGTCAAAAAAGATTTGAATTTCGAATATTCGTCGAATTTAAAATAAAATAAGGTCTACTACTTCTTCACGGAACGAGTGACCAATATGGAGGGTGGAAACAAAGCCGTTTACACCAGAGTGGCCAGAGTCTGTGCGGTATGGCACATAAATACCAAAAACTTGCTTGTTTAGATCTTTAGATCAAATTAGTCTTGTTTTTTTTTTCATTTAAAAGCATGCTTTTTAATGCTTAAAGAAAGCATTCACTTAACTTTCCTCTAGGGCTGTCAAAAAAGATTTGAATTTCGACTATCTATTTAGAGCATTTTCTAGAGGGACATCTATCACCTTTGCACTCGCGTCTCGCACAAGAGAACCGCATGTTTAGAAAGCGATGTAAAATTAATGCAAGTTCAACTTTGAAAAAAAACATCTCGAGACTTAATGGCGGGTTTTTTCCCCATCCCACTGCAATTTGTGTTTTTAAATGAAAAATGTACTCTGTGTGATTGGCTTTCGGCCCTTTGTATTAAACTATGAATACATACATGATGCGGTTTTGTTTATAGTTGTTTAAGCAACTTAATTAATTATAATTGGTTTATAAACATTATTTTAACCATTAAGCACTTTTTCACAGATATTCATGTTATCTTATGCTCGATGCGCCCTCTTGTGGCCTCAGGAGAAAAGCCAAAAGCTTTTCTTTACCCTAACTGAAATTATGCATTTTAAATATTCAAGCACAAAATTCAAATTTAGTTTTTCAGCCATTTTGACAGCCCTACTTTCCTCTTTATCTCAGTTGATAATGTTGATGCAGGGACCCTAGACTCATAGAAAAAAAAATTGTAACCAGTTTTTTTCATAAATGCCAATGACGTGATTGTGTGGCTTCATCATGGCTATCCAGTGACATCAAAAGCAACAGACAGGGAAACTACAGTATAAGCAACTTCTGGCAAAACATTATAATGTAATGAAATGCTTGCAAAAAATTTAGTCGAAATATACAACTTTTTTTTAATGGTTTTCAATGAAGAACGATGCTTTTTGCTCCCATAGTGGTGCAAATTTTGCTCCATAATAGCGCCGACCAGCTGGGGATTCATTTCTGAAGCTAACCAGCCAAGCACTGGCCAATTGCTTTTTGTCTGTCAAAATGTTTTGCTGCAAGACAGCACCACCCATAGGTCAGGTGAAATTAAGTGTCTTTTTATCTCTTCCCGCTGTCAGAATGACCAGGGTGGTCAGAGGATGCAAGTAAACAGATGGAGCTCTTTCCTGAAGACTCGTTTGATCTGCTCAGTGGCTGGACCCAACGGCATTGACACACACTTTGATGAGCTCGGTAGGGGACATACTACTCTCTGTCTTCCTCTCCAGTGGTCTTTTTCATGCCTGTCTGAAACCATGAAAGTATTTCACCTACTTCATCATGGGATTGGGATTTTTGCAGATAATTGCGATTTCTAAAGATAATGCAAGATATGGGATGAAACCTCATTTGTTTACTTTCACTCCACTTGAAAACTTTGTAGCTTGTTTATGATATGGAGAACATATTACACTGGTAATCAGTACTAGGACTAAAATTGTGTTTTTGATGTGTACTGTAAGCATTTTTAACATCTCAGGCTCAACTTATTCTGTAGTGCGAGGGATTGTGTGTGATATTAGCCCATAAAGTTTGCACATATACATACTTGAATATATGCTTGCGCTTACACATACAAATAAAATTGCATTTACATTTATTCATTTGGTACACGCTTTTATCTAAAGCGACATACATTGCATTCAAGGTTTTCAGTTCTTTCTTTCCCTGGGAATCAAACCCATGATCTTGACATTGCTAGTGCCTTGCCCTGCTGTTTGAGCTGCTGTAAAATTAACCATAAACAGTCTGTCATCTGGTTAGCTCTGACATATTTGTGATGCAATACCGTAATATTGCTTACTATATAGAGAAGATAGTATGCAACGTTTGATTTAGCTCTTGTGTTGGTAATATACAGAGGAAGTCACTGTTATGCTCTGAGCTGTATCTGGAATCCATCAACGTAGGGCCGCTTGACTGAAATGGCCACAATAGCACAAAAAAAAAAAAAGAAAGAAAAACTGCAGTTTTAGCTTCAGATGAGCAGTTTCTTCCCACTCAGTGATTCTATTCATCAGATGCCTCAGAGCAAAACTGCTGATAAGTCAGTTTTTGCTTTTCGTATTTTCATAGAGATTTCATCAGGTATCCATCCATCCATCTATCTGTCCATCCAGATGAATTTGTAATAGATCTCCATGTCTTCACAGTATAAGCCAGCTGTGTGAATTGAAAATCCAAATCTGTTTTACCAGCTGTGCTGTTTAACCATGACCAAACTTTGTAATCTTAGAGGATCTCTCTGATGGGCCCTTTGACTTTCAGATGAAAGCTCATTTGTTTCTGCACTGACATCTTATTAAACACCTCATCTGTTCCGAAGATGTAAAGTGCAAGATGGAACTATGTTTATTTGGCGTAATTTGAATTCTCGAAGTCAGAGTTTCCCAAATTGATGTTCACAAATCCCTGGTGTTTTGTTGTGTGAGTTGATGTAAAATCTAATAATTAAATCATGGAAATGGAAAATTTTGGAAAATAGTTTTTTATATATATACACTCTAAAAAATGCTGGGTTGTTTCAACCCAATGTTGGGTCAAATATGGACTAACCCAACTGTTGGGTTAAAAAGTTAAGTTTGATGACGCTGTGACTGAGTGTGGAATCATGGGAGTTGTCGTCTTCATCCCCACAGCCGATGCAATTCGACGGGACTCGGGCAGAAATCATGTTCATGGATGAGCTAATGTATTAAAGATTAATTAACATAGTATGAAGCAGAGTGAGGCGGAAAGCCGTCGAACCGAAACGAGGCCGCTGAAGCAATTGCTAATGAGAGACGAGCGTGACACACGGCTCGAAAGCAGCGGAGCTTTTATTATGCCACGCTTTAGCGCTGCCGCTCCTTCCGGTCGTGCATATGTGGGGTAAAGCAGCTAATGCTACTCTGTGCGGTCGTCACCTGTCTATTAAAACGCACAACATATTAAAGCGTTTTTGGTGTTTCCATGTTTTCTACAAAACAAAATTGGAAATCGAGGGGTTATGACGCCAGTGGCAGGAGACACAATGACACTATGGACACGGTCCGTGTCACTAGTTAAAATTGCTTATTTCTATGGATTTAAACATTCTTCGAAACATTTGGGATAATGTAAGTACACAAGTCAGCAAAATACTGAAAAAAAAACTGTTCTAGTGGTTTTTGGATATTTTAATACAAAAATCTTACATATTGTGCCTTTAAATATTTTATTTGGTTACCAACATGTTATGTGACCACTAACCAACATCAGATAATTGTGAATATGCAAATGTGTTTTTCAATGATTGAAATATATTAACTTGAAACCTTAAGGACTACCTCAAGTAAATATGTTATAGGTCAAATCATTTCAGCTGACAAAAAAGTTGGGAATATCTGCTCTAGGAAATAGGTTTCAAATTCTGGTACACCTGGATTAATGTCCCTGCCTATCAACCGATCCCTAACCTTTACTCTAAATCAGAGGGCACTGACTGATTATTAATGATGTTGTTCCAGGCCCAACAAAGGATGTTGATCCAGCAACATACTGTAAAATCATGCTTAGCACAATTTCATGTTGATTTGATGGCAATACATTTTTGTGTGAATCTATGTGTCATTTTAGAGGATGTGTTCGTGCTACGGAAGAAAGATGAGAAAAATCCAGAGATCTTTGGTCTGTTTAGCACCACCAGGTGGGTGAGGTCACATGTGTCACTGAACAGAGCAATATATACTTTTATATTCTCAGTTTATTTTGATGGACAGCTGCCTGGACGCTCATCTGCACCTGTTTTTTCACTCAGTGCCGTGTTTAAAGGATACGCAGTGTGCATGTATAACATGGAAGACATCCGTGCAGCTTTTAATGGGCCTTTTGCACACCGGGAACGGACTGACCATCACTGGAAAGTGTACGATGGCAGGGTCCCCTACCCGCGACCTGGATCGGTGAGTAATATTTGCTTGTATCCATCAGTCACTTTGTGTCATCATTTTGTTATATCAGAAATCCCAGTGTACAAAATGTCACGGCGTGTTGCGTTTACGCCTCTGACACACAGTGTCATTTGGAGGCCCACTTGAGTGAATGTTGAATTGTGGATCTTATATCTTCAATCACACAGAATCGCTCTCATGGAAGATGAGTCTATTTTCAGCATGACTGTGCACATCACTATTCTCCTCGAGCGTGTCATGCCAATTCTTTAACATTAATGCCTGAAACCGAGCACTTATGGAGGTACTGTGAAATCGAGGGTGTTTAAATTGCCGTGGTCTGAATTATAATCATATCTGATATGTAAGAGTAAGATTGGTTTCCAATAGTTAGTAATGATGTATAACCCCCAGTCATTTTCTCTGGTGTGTTGCGTCTCGTCTCATTTTGAAGAAGCAGGGTATATCCGTTGTTCACATCTCCGAATTTGTCTCAATTCTTCAATTTCCATGTGTGGTTATTCTTGGGGAAAGCATATGAAAAAAAAGTATGTCTCGGAGAGCTGACCTTTTAAAAGGCAATTTGGTAGCTTTAGTCGTGCACCGCAGGATTTCTGATCGGTCTCTTGTTCTAAAAGGTTATAGCAGCTAGAAGCAGGCGGGATATTCTCAGATCCGGAGCAACAAAATGAAAGACCTGAAAGTGTTTAGTGACTTGGGGAAGATTTTATGATCTGTATTCATATTTACTGATTTTTGTCTCTCACAGTGTGCCAGTAAGATAAATGGAGGCCAGTTTTCCAGTTCAAAGGAGTATCCGGATGAGGTTCTGCGTTTTGTGCGTTCCCATCCCCTCATGTTCCAGGCGGTGCAGCCCGTTCACAGACGGCCCATTCTGCTGGACACTGAAGGAGGACGTAAACTCACACAGCTGGCTGTGGACCGAGTGGAAGCTGAGGACGGACACTACAATGTTCTCTTCATAGGGACTGGTACTCAATTTTAGTACCTATATTGTCATATAGGCTTTATGTAATGATTGTTGCTTTTGTCATACTAAATATTTGCAGCAGCTTGTTTTTATGTCTAACAATAACAATACACTATTTTCTAGTTTTGTGGCTTAACGGCCAACTATAGGCTATTGCATTTCTAGAAAACTGACATTATTTTAGTAGATATACACTACTGTTTGGGGTTTGTATGATTATTTATTATTATTTTTTTGAAAGAAATTAATACTTTTATTCAGCAAGAATGCATTTAATTAATCAAAAGTGACAGTTAAGACATACTTTTACAAAAGATTCCTATTTTAAAGAAATCAATTCTGTTGAACTTTCTGTTCTTCGAAGAATCCTGAAAGATCTGTATCATGGTTTCCACAAAAACACAAAGCAGCACAACTGTTCAACAATAATTAATAATATAATATTGAAAAGATAATAATTAGAAATGTTACTTCAGCATCTTATCTTAAATCAGCATATTAGAATGATTTCTGAAGGATCATGTGACACTGAAGACTGGAGTTATGATGCTGAAAATTCAGCTTTGCCATCACAGGAATAAATTACATTCTAAAATATATTAAAATAGAAAACAGTTACTTTATTATATTGTGCTAATGTTTCACAATATT
The DNA here is from genome assembly GCF_001515625.1 of Sinocyclocheilus rhinocerous. Classification (NCBI taxonomy): domain Eukaryota; kingdom Metazoa; phylum Chordata; class Actinopteri; order Cypriniformes; family Cyprinidae; genus Sinocyclocheilus; species Sinocyclocheilus rhinocerous. Next base: position 2,733,028 of record NW_015628726.1, on the reverse strand, counting down.
ACACTTTTTACTGTATTGTTGATCACATAAATGCATTCTTAGTGAGCATAAGAGACTTCTTTCAGGAACATTACAAAAAAGTATATAAAATGTATTTTATCAGTGCATAATTCAGGTCGTCTTTCTCTTTAACGCAGATGATTCTGTAGTATTAAAAATGATCACAATCTACAACAAAGAAGCTGACACAGTTGAAGAAGTTCTTCTGGAGGAATTGCAGGTTTTCAAGGTCATCAGAAGTCCTTTGGGTGACTTTTTATCTTTATATTGATACCATTTCATTTCCATTAATCTTCACACTTACCACTTTTCTTCTCATTCTAGGTCCCTGTTCCTATTACAGAGATCCTCATCTCTACTAAACGAGTAAGTCTTTGTCAGTTAGTCCTCACAGACACCTGGAGATGGTGGTATTGAGTAAACGGTTCACGCATGAGTGATTGCCTTTATACCTATGGCAAATTCAGCATTTATAACAAGTCAGATGCTTCATAGTTAATTATTAATTCTTGCAGTCATTAGTAAATATTATGAATCAAATATGAGCATCTTTTGTTCTGTGTTATTACTGTAATATATTGAATTATTTAGAATGCACACAAATAATGGGCAATTCAGTAGAATGGTTTTATCTGCATCATTATGCTAACGTGATGATTTGGACATAATGGCGTCCATCACCTGTAACAAAGCGGCTGACAGCAGTGTTTGTATCTCCATAGCAACAGCTGTACGTGGGCTCTGAGCTGGGTGTAACACAAATCCGTGTACACCAGTGTGGGCTGTACGGTTCAGCCTGCGCCGACTGCTGCCTGGCCAGAGACCCCTACTGTGCATGGGACGGGTTGACATGTTCCCGGTACTACCCTGCTGGGCAGTATACAAAAAGGTACCAACAATTTTATATAGATATATAATAAATGTATAGCTTATATTTAGTCAAGTCATATTTATTTGCATAGCACTTCTCATGGTACATGCTGTATTGTTCCAAAGCAGCTTTACAGAAAATAAAGCCTAAAAGAGATAGTTCCCGCCAAAAATAGAAATTGTCAGGTTTGGAATGCATATGTATATGTGTGTGTATATAAATCATTTAGATTAATCAAAATTATTTTTAAATTATTTATATTAAATCACACTTAAAATAGTCAGTCTTATTACATAGGTATGAAAAGTAGAAACTGCACAACTAGAAAGTGTCCAAATAGCTCATTTTAAACAATACATTTTTTATTATTTGAAACCTAATGCAACTGTTTTGTCAAATGTTTCTTTAAAATAAATGCAGATTGGTTTTACAGTACATGACATATATTTATTTATTCTGTAAGTGTCCAAATACTTTTGAGTGCCATTGAATTAAAATGTATTATTATTTATTAAATTATTATATTTTAGCTTTTTTATTATTGTTATATTATGATTATAATTATTATTGTTGTTGTTGTTGTTGTTGTTGTTGTTAATAGGCCAATTTATTAGCTACTATTTATAAATATTTATAATAATATTTTATACATTTTATAATTATGTCATTTTATACATTTATTGCTCACAGTAAATAATGCGTTCTTGATTGTTTATGTAGATTTTAATATTTTCCAAAGATGGCAATCTTTTCCTTTAAACCTCTTGTAGTAGGAGTCATTACGTCATATGCCTCTTAACATTTAATCTTTAACATTTCAAGCTCTGTGGATATCAGTCTTGGACTAGTAGTGCATATACTGACAGAACTGAGATGGTAGATTGCTTTTATAAAAAGAAAAGTTGAAACATCTTGAGCTCAGTGAACTTGGAGAGTGTGTGTTTTTGTGAGAGCTCTTTTGATGTTTCACTTAGCCGCAGGGTAGCGCGTGTGCGCTTGTGTGTGTGTGTGGAGTGTACCGGAGCGAAGGCAGAGTGGGAGTGTTTCCCTAATCCCGACTCAAAGACCTGTCAGCTGTCTCGGTGTGGTCATCAGTTTGAGCTTGTTAGCGATTGATGCTAACACCTCTCGTCCATATTAATACCCATCACAAGCTCACTTTGTATGCAAAGCCAGACAAGTTGCGCACAATCGGCACCAAATGCCTGTCAGAGTCATTACTCTAAGAGTACAGACAAAAACCAGAGCGAGTCTGATTGAATTTCTGTCACCTCCCTGTGTTGTTACACACCTTGGCCGAAGGGTGATATTATGACAATTGCAGGCAGACAGGCAGGCTGTGTCTGGGTTATATCAATGCCTCATTTTTCCCTTTTATTCTTTAGGCGCTTCCGACGGCAAGACATCCGCCATGGCAACGCGGTTCAGCAGTGCAACGGGCTTCAGCTTAGCGGTATGTTCTGGCAAGAGCTTGTTCAATGGAGGATATTAGAGTCTTAGAAGCTTTATAGGGAAAAATGAGGCGGATGAGATCTGTGAAAGTTGAAGAGGTCAGAGTACAGTTAATGAGAGTCTCTGGCTCTTTATGCGCAGATGCTGCTTTTACTTTAGCAGACAGACATCACAGTATATTACAATTGAGCGTGACAGTGATGTCCCAATTCCAAAGCGGCCTTTATTCCGGAAGTATTTTCCCCATTCTATTTCTCCATAGGCATTGCAGCTTGAATCAAATCTACATCCAACACAAACTCTGAAATTAAACATTACAACATTCGATTTGAAGCTAAAATGTATTGAAATTTTTTGGGGAAAAAAGTCAAAACTTCTCAATTTTTAATGATTTGTATTAACATTGTTTATGGTGGAATGAACTAAGAGGTCTAAACTATAATCCATAATCTGTTAACCATAACTAAGTCATTGATTATAAGCACAGCATGTTTTATATTTGGTGGCAAAATATTCAGATATATCCTTCCATCAAAAGTCAGTACAATTTTTGTTTGTTTGTTTGTAAAGAAATAAACTATTTTATTTATAAGTCAATCTATGTTTATTTATAAAAGCACATTTAAAAATACCCAAGGTTGAACAAAATGCTGTACAATATAAGAATAACTAGAGAAAAACACACAAGTTAAAATATATTTATATATAATATATAATTATTTTTTATATATTATATATTTATTCAGCAAACACACATTAAATTGACAGTCAAAAGACAAAAGACTTTTACTTTTTTACAGAGCATTTCTATTTCAAAGATTTCTTTCACTTCCACAACTGTACCATTGAGCTCCATTGCAGAACATATTATAAAAATCTCTATTCCTTTTAATACTGACAGTGTCTGTTCACAAGATGCTTGAGTATTCAGATTGTGTGTTTAGATACCTGCCGGAGTCTCCGCCATGAGCAAAACCTATGGATTTCTTGCATGTGAGACTGTGTTTACTGAGAGCAATGAAAAATGAAAACACAATGTCAACAGTTGACACAAGTTTGAATTATGTTGCATCAATGTATTGGACTAAGCTGTTCTGTGTGTGTGTGTGTGTGTGTGTGTGTGTGTTACAGAAGAACAAAGCATCTCAGAAAAGCTTGTATATGGTGTGGAGAACAATAGCACCCTACTGGAGTGCAGACCACGATCACTGCAGGCATCTGTAACATGGTATATTCAACATGGTGTGGACATGGAGGAGGTACAAAGCATGCATAGAACATACAGACTTTTATTGTTTTAAATAAAATGTATTATTAGTATAGTATTGTATTGCATTGCATTGTATTATAAAACTAACCTAACCTCTAATTTTATTTATTTTTATAATTATAGAAGGAAAAAAGGATAAATAATTTATATAATATAAAGAATTTTTCCTCCATAATATATAATCATATAATTATATTACATTACATTACATAATAGTTACCCGATCCCTAACTCTGAGAGACATTTTTAAAAAATTGTATGATTACTGGTGTGTGTGTGTGTGTGTATATTCCATAATCATAAAAATGAAAACATTCATATTTATTTTTATCATATTTAATCATATAATGTGCAGAGTTTACTTGGATAATATAGAGCTCTTCTCACATGATCAGGCTCAGAAATTATTTCATCACAAGCTATGGTCTGAACCCCTGCTGAGAGAGGGCTGTTAAATATAGATTAAAGCTTCATTTTACTATTCTGACCACAGGGAGGCTGGGTAATATAGCCCCCAGTGATTCAGTTCATCTCAAATAGAAAATAATAATGTCACTCTGACCATCTCTGTGCTTTAAGACATCTCTGGTAAATTAGACTTTAAATAATGGCACGTATTGGTAATATTAGCTAAGGAGAGCATCTCTATTACAGTTGCTTTAACTTGAGGTTAGGGATTAGAACAGACTCCCAAAATTATTCTATTGTCACATATAATGCATAATTATACCTCAAGTCATGTGGGTTAAAGAGAAAAGAGTATTGTTACTTTTCTAAGCGATCAGAATTAAGATTTTTCACCTGGTGAATGATAGAAAAGATAAACAGTGTTGGGGAAAGTTACTTTTGAAAGTAATGCATTACAATATTGCGTCACTCCATAAATTAACGAATTGCTTTACTTTTTGCGTTAAGTAATGCATTACATTACTTTCGTGTTAATTTTTGTCACCTGGGCTGGAATTGCTTACTTGTTTTTGATAACAGAAAACCCAAAGGTTGTATTTTCGACAACTGTAAAGGTCCTTTCACTCCACAAGTGAAATTAATAAGCCTGGCTGAAGGATGTGTCTCTGCACCAACAGGAGAGGTGTCAGTGAATAAATGGGAAAACAAAGTAACTTGCTTTACTTATTTTAAAAAGTAACTCAGATATTTTGTTGTAAATTTAAAAGTAATGTGTTACTTTAGTTACTTGAAAAAAGTAATCTGATTATGTAGCTCGGGTTACTTGTAATGTGTTACCCCCAAACACTGCATATTCTTATATTGAAGGAGGCATCCGAGACTTGGAAGTGGATTTTTTTGAGCCTAGAAACCAGCCAGAACACTCTAGCATCCTAGCAAGCTAAGTACACAAATTTGATAATGTCCTTTGCATGTTGTTTCTCTCCTTCCCTCCCTCAGGTGAAAGGCGATGATCGTGTGATTCAAATCCCCCACGGCCTGTTGCTCCTTAAAATAGCAAAGGGAGATGCAGGAGTCTACGTGTGCCAGTCCACAGAGCACGGCTTTGTCCAGACGGTGGTGCGTGTCACTTTGGAGGTGCTGGATGAGGGCAAAGTGGAGGGTTTGTTGCATAAAGGGGAGGAAGGCGATTCTGCACACAGACCTCCACCCTGCCTGCCCTCCGCTCCATCCTCCTCAAAGCTCTGGTACAAGGATTTCATGCAGCTGATCGGCTACAACAACTTCCAGCGGGTGGAGCAGTACTGTGAGAAGGTGTGGTGCGTGTCTGACAGGAAGAGGAAGAAACTCAAGGGAATGGCACCCAAATGGCGGTACACACCTGGGGCAGAGCAGCAGGGGAGAGCACGGGTGCCTCGACACACACAGGGACAGTAAAAACTGTTAGTATTAGAGAACGAAACACTTAAACTCATTCTCAGTGCAGATGATCGTATATAGACATTTTTATTATTATTTTTATTATAAACAAAAAAAAAGAAAGAATCATTCGTAATGTAATTAAAACATTTTTTAGAGTCTTACTGTTTGATCCTTTGATCTGAAGACCCTCTATAGTCAATATGCCAGATATTTAAAGGTGCACCAAGTCATTTTTTCATAGTCTTCATAGATGTGTGAAAGCAAAGTGAAACCATTAACATTATGCAATGACACAAATTTACTACGTCGCTGTATCATTAATTTTTTCTGATGATTTACACACATTCAAAAATTTGGGGTCATTAAGTTCTTTTTTTTTTTTTTTAAAGAAATACTTTTATTCAGCATGGACACATTACATTTATTAAAAAGTGACAGTAAAGACTTTTTGTTGTTGTTACAAAACAATTCAAATAAAAGCTGTTCTTTTGACCTTTGCTATTCATCCAATAATTCTGAAAAAAAAAAAATGTATCAAGTTCCACAAAAATATTGAGCAGCACAACTGTTTTGTAACACTGATAATAAGAAAAGGGTTTCTTGAGCACCAAATCTGTGTTAAAAAATAAATACATTTCTGAAGGATCATGTGACACTAAAGACTGGAGTAATGGCTGAATAAATTACATTTGAGAATATATTAAAATAGAAAACAGTTATTTTCAATTATAATATTTCACAATATTATTGTTTCACTGTTGTTGTTGTTTTTTTTCAACCAAGTAAATCCAGCCTTGATGAGCATTAGCTCTTACCAACCCCAAACTTTTGAATGGTAGTGTATTTCTTTGTTCTAGTAGTTTGGTCAAATAATTAAGAGGATTAAAAATAAGTATTGCATTATGGAAACTAGACTATTTTAAAGTGGTGTACTGTATGTTACACATTTTAGAAAATATAATGCGTCACCTGGCTATTCCAAGCGTACAGAAAATTAGTACAATTTACATTTAGCATGCATGCCTCAAAAGTAGGAAGAGGAGTATGGTAGCATGCTATTCCAGACATATTTAATTATAATTACTTGGTGTACCTTTAAAATAGAAAGAAAGGAAGAAATGTGTAATCGATCTGAGTATTTATACAGGGCTCTTGTCTAACATTTGTCTTACAAAGAAAGTACTAAAGTTGCTTCTACGGGAACATACAGTGCTACCTGACTGACTGGGCCATTAAAAGACAAGGGGTTCAAAGACCCTCTCAGGATGTGAAAGGCAACATTTCCTCTTGGACTGCTCTGAACAATGACAAATGGCGGAGACCAGCTGTCCTCTTGTCAACGATGTGAGATTTCCTATGAATGACTTTTCCCCTGTTGACAATTCAAGAGTTCCATTCCACTGAGGAAAACATTTCTATTTACATTTCTGTGAACAAGTTACTTGGCGTTTTAAAAACCCTCCTGAGAGAACTTACGCACATACTGAGTATATTTATCTGTATTTTCATTATTTCATAAATTATTCAAGTTGGTGTAAGATTGGCTAGTGTTTTTGTAGTGGTTTTAGATGTTCTAACAGTTTTAACTGGACATGAAGTACTGCATTTCAGTTGTGTATATAGGTTGATCGTAATGCAATTCTAGTGATCACACCAACATTAAAAAAAATAAAAAATCTATTTTGGTGAGTGTTTTAAGACATGCAACAATATTTTTGCTGTGAACTACTAAATTAGAACCAAATTATCACGGTATTTCAGTGAGGTCAACCGTTTTGCTATGTATTATGATGTTTTAAAGTGTGTTAAATCTTTTAATTGCTATGTGTTGTTTAATAAATATACCATAAATCCACACAGGGTCGAGGTTTAGCTGGTTAGCGTGGCCCTGTTAACCCCTGCACCATTGACCAGCTGTTGTTGAGATGAATGGACATGCTAATGGACAACTTTCTCCAGGTATCATTGACCTCCTTATAATATACAATGCTGTTCAAAAGTTTGGGGTTGGTAAGTTTTTTTTTCTTTAATGTTTAAAGAAGTCCGCTGCCTTTATTGGATCAAAAATACAGTAAAACAGTAATGTTGTAAAATATTATTACAATTTAATTTTTTTCTGTTTGAATACATTTTAAAAAGTAATTTATTCTTATGATGGCAAAGCATCATTACTCATGTCTTCAGTGTCACATGATCCTTCAGAAATCATTCTAATATGTTGATTTGCTGCTCAAGAAACATTTCCTATTATTATCATTGTTGAAAACCGTTGTGCTGCTTAGCAAACAAAAGCCAGGTATTTGAATATTGAGAAGTGAGCTCATTGGCTACCGATACAGGAGAGAACCAATCAGCTGCCATGTGACAATGATGTCGCCAGGTCAGATTGAGTTAGACCTATCAGACTGTGCCATCTAGAGTTTCATGCCAGAACTCTGTTTTTATTTGAAATAGAAATCTTTTGTAACATCATGAATGCCTTTGTCACTTTTGATAATTTTACTGTCACTTTTGTGTCCTTTCGGAATAAAATGATTCATTACTTTCCAAAACAAAAATCTTGTTGACCCCAAACTTCTGAATTGTATATTATGTAAATTACATTATATAATGTTTTTGTTTGATATGAAACATGCCCTATCTTATGTCTTCCTGAAACCCAGCTTTGGAGTTCAGGGTGAGAAATGATGGGAAGAACCGTATTGTTTTTGACATGATGGATGGATGCGGTTTGTATTCATGGAGGTCCATAACATCTCGTATGGCCCCTTAAACTCCGTCTATGTTCCTCTCATGAAAAGAACACCTCTCACAGCCGGCTTCCTGTCTTTAGCTTTACTCACCTCGCCCACAGACTACTTTTTATAAAGGATTCCTGAAAAAGTGTGTGATCGTGATATGCTTGCAAATGAAAGACTTCCATTGACAGTGCAACAGCGTTTTGTTGAGGTGTCTTATCTCGTCTTAACACAGATATCCTCCTAATATTCAGCATAGTCACCAAACGCCTTTCATTTTAGCTTGTGACCTTTTACTCTTTACCTGTGATTGCAAAGAGTGATGAAGTCTTTTGAAGGCAACATGAATTGCTGTTTTCAACCCATTTTGCTTCATGGAACCCATGGATGTTCATGAGAGCGAAGCTTCATTTTATCCATCAGGAATTGATTGGATCGTAAAAAGTGGGCCTGCAATACCTTAATAGAGCCAGAACAAATGTGCATTTGCTAAAGCAATGCTTAAATAGCTATTTAGCACAGATGAATCTGCAGCAAATGCATTAATAAAGTAAATATGGTTTTTATTTTGTGTTGAAGTTAAATGAATAATTCACCCTGAAAAATGAAAACTCCATTGTCATTTACTCATAGTCATGTTTTTCCAAACCTGTATGATTTTGTTTCTTCCATGGAAGGAGATATTTAGCAGAATGTTCACGCTGTTGTTTTCCATGAATGGATTAAAAAAAAGTAATTGAAGACTTTGAATTGTGAGATATTAACTCAATTCTTTTACATCAGTTTATATCTTGTCATTCTTTTTTCCTCAGAATTGCAAGAAAAAAAGTCAGAATTGTAAGTTCAAATGTCACAGTTACTTTTTTTTTTATTCTTTGTTGTAAACAGGCGTCCATAGTTTTCAAACTTTTGAAGTCATATGAACCATAATATACATGGTTACTTAAAAACATCACCTTCCATTGTAGCTCTCGAGAAGCAATGAAGTTTGATGTGACATGTTAAAGGTCAGTAAATGATGACTAATCTTATGTTTGGATGAAGTAATCCTTTTAAGATAAGAAGGACACCATCAATGTAAAATATTATTAATGCATCAATAAAGGAAAGCAGGCTGCAGTTTGAACTAAATCCAATTACTGTACCTGGTGAGTTACTCTACCATTTTAAACACAATGTAAGGACCAATAATTATGTGTAATCTTTGCTGACATTCTCTGCTGCTCTCAGACTTGTTAAATCCTTTGAAAGGCGTTCACATGAAGCTCCGCTGCAGATATCATCACAGAGCATGGCTTAGTCCCACTGTTCTTTATCAACGTTCATCAGCTCTCAAATAAACACTTGTCTCTGACTTCAGAATGATGCCGGAGGAGGCTGAGCAAATCTATTACCTTTAACATCCATATCCTTTCCATTGCACAAAAGGTTCTGTAAGGTAAAAAAGTTTCTTCAGAATATTAAAATTTGTTATCTACAAAACATTGGTTCTTTTAAGAATTGTTCTTTGGGCAACCAAAATGGTTCATCTGTGGCATCGCTAAGAAAATCCTCCATTGGAACCTTTATTTTTAAGAGTGTGGCTGCTGTTGTCATCGCTAAGAACAGAGGTCACATAGGATAGCCATCAGTCCCTGCTCTGCAAAGCACAATACATTAAAAAAACACACTCCACGCTCACACACTCAAGGCTTCGCTTTGCTCACACTGCCTGGAGCACAGTTATGGAGGAGGACAGCGAAGGAGTGGAAGTAATACCCACAATTCATCAGCCTGTGTGACACTTCACCCACTACAACGCAGCATGAGCACGCAGACACTGACTCAGAGAGATAGAGAGGAGAGCTACTGGCAGCGAATGAGACAGAAGGGATAGAAAAGAAAAGCAGATAAGAAAAGAGGAATATAAATTGACGTGAACATTTATTATGGATGCAAGTCATGTTTTACCACCAGATCTCAGCAGCAAAAAGAATGCTAATGTAATTGCACAACATTAGCAGTTCTCCATAGAGCAAAATATGTTATAAAATATATGTCTCAATTGTGAGTTTTACTAATTGTTTAAACCTTCAGCTTTCAATTTATATGACAAAATATATACATGCAAGTTTGTGTGGATTTAGGACTTTGATTTAAGATTACAGAAAGCATATAGCTACATTGTCAACTGTGAATAGAGGAAGTGCCTTGAATTCAATTCTGGTCTCTACATTTAGTCAGCGAGAACCTGAGCAAAGGTTTAATGTATTCTGTAGTTTTAACACGGATGGTGGTTGCAATTTTAGGTAAGCCAACAAGTTCTGTGGTCATGAAATACCTCGGGCCTGACCAAGGAGCTGGGGCTCATTTTCTTTAAGTTGTGAAGCATGAAACGGCAGGATTGTAGTGCGAGTTGTTCGTGCCATGGTTTTTCTATATCCAGAGGGACCTGTGTGACTTTCAACTGAGGTGAAGAGAGTTTAATCTGATGAGTTTGTGACTATAGGGATGCCATGGATTTTTGTCATTCAGGTCAAGATGTTATGAGAGACGGACTGACATTACAGAGATGTAAAAAAAAAAAAAAAGATAATTTGAGTAAAGAATCATGCTCTCAGCACATACAATAAAAATGAAGCTATGCAGCTGAGAAAACTGAGCAATTTGGTGGAAATGGAGAATAGTAAGGGGCTGAATACAGAGTCCTGTGGGACATCCATAAAGAAATTGTAATGCAGTGTGATTAGTGGGTCATACAGTGCAGTGATGACAAGTCTGCGGTTTTCCCGCAGAATTGGGCTACTAAATTATGCTGTGGCCTATTTTTTTTCTTCTCAAAGCTTGTGCGTTTGACATTTGGCAATGATGATGTTGGTTTTTCGAGTCTCAGTTTTTAATTGATGCTTTCTACTTTCATCATCTCTGAAACTGCCATCTTATTCAGCATGCCTACAAATTAAAATAAATCTGAAAATGCATGGTCTATGATCTGTTGTATTTGGTTTGGAAGTGGTATGTTTTGGTTTTGGACTAGTTTTGATTTAATTTTAAGATCTTTGTCCTGGAGATCTGGAAACCCAGATGCCATTAGATATCATTGGTGAGGACATACTGTATGTCAGTGAGTGATCAGTCCAGACCATTTCAGGCCTTTAATTTGAAAGGGTTGAAGAAGATGTGTATGTTATTTCTGGCATCAGAGGGCTCGCTCGGAATTTAAATTATGAAACGGTGGTCTAAAATATAGATCCTAAAATATGATGGGACAAAACCAGTCTTCAAATAGAAGGATAAGCTCCTTTGCCCTTGCAGGATTAAGTGGTGTCCTCTAGAATATCACATTGTGTGCCTCGTTTGTCTACATGACCCCTGTTCTGTTACACTCTGTACAATAGGGGAAGCTTAACCAAGCCGCTGTCCAGGATGGAATGTGTTTAATCTGAGAGTAATAACCCACCGTGTGGATATTCATGTCTCCAGTTCCATTCTGTAATCTCACATACTCGTGTACGCACATTACATAATCACGACCTTTGCTCTGTAAAAACATAACATCTGTTACTGGGACAGCAAACACATGTTAACAGCTCAAAATATACAAGGAGACACACAATGCAGGAAATATTTATTTTTAAATCAATAGCATTGACTTGTAGATTTGCATGGCTTGTACACCTCGACACATCATGTCATAAATCACAATTACGACTGAAATTGTCACCAAGATATTGGATCTCATTCTTTTATAATGTTGACAAGTATCCTTAGGTGTGCAGAAAAGGTTTCATGCAGAATTTTATAATTGTGTGTGCAGGACTTTCTGGTATATACTAAATATATATATATAACAAGAAAGTCATGCACACACCTGTAAAAAATAATTTATTATATTCTATTATATTCTATTATGTTATGTTATGTTATGTTGTATGTTATGTTATATATCATATTAAGTGAATCCAAGGCCACCAAGAGTGACTTGATTTTATTCTAAAATTGGTCCTAAATTTAGAAAAATGTATGTGATGACTCATGATTTCTGCACTGAAATATTTGCACACAGGTTTTATGCATGAATATGTTTGTGCTCACAGTGAATGATACCCATGTGAATGAAGTGAATGATAATAATGTGATTATTGTTATCTATACGTTATCATATTAAATCATTTACACTGAAAAAATACAACTGCACTGAATAATGTTATGAGATTATTTTAAATATTTTTTGGAATATACAAACAAGAAACGATGTTGGAAATGATACTTTTAAACTAAATTAAAACGCCAGTAGGTGCCAGTAGTGAGCGTTTATTGAGTGAGTCACTGAGTTGTTTATTCAGCGATTCGTTCAAACGGCTGATTCATCAAATGTTTATGCATGGGCTAATGGAACTTTGACTCAACCGATTCGCTCAGAACACGGAATCATTCAGCAATGAATCGGCTGGTTGCTGTGAGATTATGGGATTACCTTTGTGTCAATTAAAATGAATGTAATTTTCAAGAAACTTATGAAAATATAAATTGAAACTGAATAAAATGTCTTTGAAACTGGGTGAAAATGTTGTGTGATGTTGCCTAACTAACTGTATTTTAAATATAAAAACTTTGCATTTTGAATTTTTACCTCAGCATGCTTACTTGTCTGGCGTTAATGAAGCGTTAAAGGGTTAGTTCGCCCCAAAATGAAAATTAAGCTGCGCATATTCAAAACGTAATAATCACTTGAATCTAGCTTGCGCCAACAGTTGTACACAGAAGCAGTTCGGGGAGCATGACGTATGGGGTCAGCGTTGCGCATGCGCCAGTGCTGATTATTACGTTTTGAATATGGATATTTTTCTTACAAAAACGCAAAAAGTTTTTATACACCTAGTCATATACACCTAGGATGCATCGGGGGTGAGTAAAACGCAGCCTAATTTTCATTTTGGGGTGAACTAACCCTTTAATGTCGAGCCCTGGTGTCTGTGTGCTGGGGCTCAAACCCCGGACGGCCCCGGCCCAATTTAAACCCTGGTCATCTCTTACAAACCCAACAGTTGGTCAGCTCAAATACTAAAGCTTTAATCTGTGAGTGTCCGATATCAAGTGATACAAGTGATGAAAAGTGTTTGGCCGAGATGTGTGCGGCCTGAGGAAAATGAGTTTGCACAGGAACAGAGTGTCTCATTACTTCTGCTTCAGTCATCTAATATGAGAGGCTGTATTGTGTAAGAAAATATGGTTCATTGCTGTCTGGCATCAAGTCTTCTGACAGTGGAATCATAGAAGTCGCAGTATTCTCATTGTATTCACTTTCTTTCAAACAGGCGACTGAGTTCAAGCGCTTGTAATTTCAGCTAACCCAACAAACATCATTCATACAGACTTATAGTCCCACAAAAACCTGCTGAAGTGATGAACATAATATATATATATATATATTTTATTGCTGTATTATGTTAGAGCATCAGTGTGGTGATTGACAGGCAGGCTCACATTGACCACGGGCCAGTTAGCGTGTGTTTGGGCAGTAGCAGCGGCAAAAGCTGTGTGGCAGTGACGGCCTATAAATATTTGAGAAGAGGCTCGATCTCTCAGTGTAGCACTGGAGTACAGTATCCTCCCTAACTTTACACCCCTGTGGGCATGTAGAGCCAGTGAAGGTGATATTGAAGTATAACTTCTCCCCTGGTCATGAAAGTTACACCTGAAAAGTGATGCTATTTTTCTTCTGTGTTCCCTTCCACAACAACCTGGACATGAAACTCAAGGTCATTGAGTTAAGTTGCTTTGAGATGTTACGAGAAGGCCAAGGACTTTCATTGGCAACATAACGTACCTCTACCTACATTTGCGCAAAACTCCAAAAACGTACCTGTACATAAGCTGAAATGTACACTAGAGGCAGTAAAATGCCAACAATTTTATTTCTATTCACACACATTAGGATTATGGGGCAGCTTATCAATTAAGAAAGACTTGTTTTCGCATGGTTCCTCATGCCCTGACCTCAAAATGCTTTAACCATAGCGAGTTATTTGTAAAGTAATACAATTCGATGGTTGCATCACACAAATAGCTCCATATGTATAGCTGTTCTGACGTAGTAAACTTCCTCAGTAGCTCACGTGGTACAGCATTGCACGTGCGATGTGAAGCGTGGTTATGAGTCCTGCAGAGCACAAGTCACAGTAAAAGAGCTCAGGAATGGTTGCTTTAGAAAATTTGTTTTTATCTCACGTTTGCTTTTGTTAACATTATTGGGAAGGTTTAGTGTAGTTGGTACATTATTTTCAAACGCAATAGAACATTAACCTTTTAGCGCCAGTCACGAAGATTTCATTTCCGAACTGTCACGATACGTAGTGTAATAAAATGTTGCCAGATTCATGTCCCTCTATTTTGGATAAAAACTAAATGATCTTTTAGTGCCACTCACTGGACATTTCACTTTGAACTTATCGAGAACCAAAGTAACATTGTTTAGCTAGCAGAAATGTCGTCACAGGCACGTATTTCCAATGAGCTTGGGTTTCTCATCATCAAACAGTCTTAATGGTATATTGTTTTAGTCAATGAAAAGATATTTTTGGGCTAAAACTGTAGTATTGGTGGAAAGGTTCCAACAAACATTGTATTAGTATTATAGAGAATTCTCAAATTATAGAGAATTACTTCAACCATATTTGCATCGCAGCTAAAATGTGTGAGAATTTGTGTGTGCCATTTTATGGTTAATTAAAGAGAAAAAGCAAGTGTTTACTCTGGTAAAACACATCAGTTTTGATTAATTTTGGCAATGCTGCTCATTAAAGAGTCGCATATCATGTGTGTCTGATATTTTGAAGTTAAATCGCTAACTCTGAATCCAGCATTTGTAAAGGCGATATGTTCACCTGTTTGTTCTTTGTGATGGCTGCAGTTGGCAGTCCTGTCACATAAAAGCGTTCAGCAGTGCAGATGTTAACCCGGCACTCCATATGCTGGGAATAGTGTCATTATGCACCTGCCTTTGTTATTCCAAATCATAGAGAGGGAACAATCATGAACTTCTAAGCAACGTCTCAGTACTGCACCACCAGAAAATGCTTTGAGATTTTGTTTAAACATCATATGTGCAGTTTGAAGTCCCTTAAAATGTGCTAAATAGTGCCTTCAATGTTTTAATTGGGCTGCGTCATGGAAAAACATGTTCAACGTGCAATATTTTTGTAGCTGAGAAATTCCCCTTAATTCCAAAAAAATTGTTTACTGAAACCAAGCTGCAAAACGAATATCAAATGAATACATAAACACATAATCACCCATATCTTAGCATTCGGTGCCATTTGAGTCCCCACATAATGTGGTATTTTGTGTAAAAATGGGTGTATACTTGTTTCTAAATGCTCATCTTTCATAGTTATTGCCCCTCTAACATAGAACACAATAAATATGTACCCAAAATTAATTAATTAAAAAAGAATTACTCTAATTTTAGTGCAAGCAGGCTAAACTGCCATGTCCCCAAGTAAGCTTGCATTACCTCAGCCACAAATATAAGAAAAATTAAACAAATTCCAAATTTTTCAACATTGTTGTATTGTATAATGTTCCTCACCAAAATATATTTTTTGTTATTTATATATTTTTAATTATTAAAGTAACCCACCCCCACCCCCCCACCACCACCTTGAGGAGTAAGTATCACTCCTTAATGCACCCTTTTTTCAATGTTTTGATTGACATTCAATGATACCAGTCAAACTTGACCTTGTGGGGACATTGTTTTGGTCCCCATGATGAAAACAGCTTATATATCAGACAGAATGAAGTGTTTTGAAAATCTAAAAATTAAGAAAGTTTTGTGTGAGGGATAGGTTTAGAGTTAGGGTTAGGGTTAGGATATAGAAAATACGGTTTGCACAGTAGAAAAACCATTACACTTATGGAATGAACCCATAATGATAGGAATACCAGTGTGTGTGTGTGTGTGTGTGTGTCTGAGAGAGAGAGAGAGATAATATATGTTCTCTACAACTATAAATTTGTCATATTCAATGATAAACATATTTTGTAGCCTAATAAAGGAACAGTATAAGTAAGGGATAATGTACATCCAGCCTGAAGGGGTTTATTCTGAGATAACAACTGGCTGGATGTACATTATCCCGCTTATTACACGGCTACTTGCCACATAAGTAAATAATTAGACGCGAAATATTGATTTGAGTTGAAATATTTGAACGCAAAGCTTCC